>NW_006982111.1:0-7500 GCF_000164805.1 Carlito syrichta | reverse complement strand
TCTATGTCCTGAATTTGGGCTTTTATTTGGTGATCTGAATTCTTCTGGTGAAGTTAGGGTTTTGGTGGTCTTGCTTTTCCAGCTTCCTTAGGTGATTTGTTTGGCTGTTAACTTGTGATCTTTCCATTTTCTTCATATGTGTTTGTAGAGATATTAATCCCCTCTTAGGGCTGATTTCATGGCAACCCAGAGATTTTGGTAAGATGTTTCTTCATTGTCATTTGGTTCTAGGTATCTTTTAATCTCTGTTTTGATTTTCATGTTGACCCAGGAGTTGTTTAGCATTCATGGCGTTTAGTGTCCATGTCTTTGTGATTTTGGGGGAACTTTGTTTGTGTTGATATTAATTTGTATTCCACTGTGGTCTGAGAAGGTGCATGACAGAATTTCAATCTTATGTAATTTGTTTACGCTTGATATATGGCTGAGGATGTGGTCAATCTTAGAGTATGTTCCATGTGATTAGGAATACAATATATATTCCTTGGTTGTTGGGTGGAGTGTTCCGTAGGTATCAATTAAGTCTATTTGGCCAAATGTCACGCTGAGGTTCTGAATCTCCTTGTTGACTTTTTGTCTTGATGATCTGTCTAGGGTTGTTTGTGGGGGTGTTTAAGTCCCCAGCTGTGATAGCATTACCATCAATATCTTTTTTTAGTTTGCCTAGAAGCTACTTTATGAAAGTTGGTGCTCCTATGTTGGGTGCACATATGTTTAGGATGGATATTTCTTGTTGATAGATTGAACCTTTCATCATTATGTATGACGTTCTGTATCTTTTTAAATTTTTGATAGCTTACAGGGTATTTTCTCTGATATTAAGATCGTGATTTCTGCTTTCTTTTGTGTTCCACTCATCTGAAATTTTGTCTCTCATCCTCTTACTTTGAGTCTATGAGTGTCCTTTCTGGTGAGATGAGACTCTTGGAGACAATATATTATTGTAGATTCATAATATTTTATCCAATTTGCCATTCTATGTCTTTTCAGTTGTGCATTTAGTCCATTCACATTCAGGCTAATTATTGAGATGTGGGACTTTATCCCTGTCATGAGGTTCTTATGGAGTTTGTTGTTACTGCTACTATTTGTTTATTTGTTGTTGTCTTTCTTTTGATTTTTGGGTTTATTCATGTGTGTTTTTTATCTTTTTCATGCATCCTTGGGAAGGGCATTGTCATTCTTTTTTTTCCCTTTCTTCTGTGTTTAATATTTTCTCAAGTGTTTCTTGTAGAGCTGGTCTGTAGGCAATGTATGCTCTTAGGGATTGAATGTCTGGGAAGGATTTTAATTCTCCATCACTGATGATACTTAGCTGGGTAGGTAATTCTTTGTTGAAATTGTTTATCTTTGAGAACTTTGAAGATTGGACTCCAAGCTCTCCTAGCCTGAAGAGTTTCTGTAGATAAGTCTGCTGCTATTTTAATTGATCTTCTCCAGTAGGTAGTCCGACCTTTCTCTTTCTGCCTTTAGGATTTTTTCTTTTATACCTACTTTGTGTAGGCAAAGTACTATTTGTCTGGGACTTGGTTCTTTCATTTTTTTGTCTTGCAGGGGTTCTCTGAATCTCTTGTGTTTGAATGGTTGCATCACTGATGAGATGAGGGAAGTTTTCTTGGATAATTTCATGGATTGTTTGTTTCAGGATGGTCTCTGTCTCTCTATCTGCCTCAAGGATTCCAATTGCTCTTAGGTTTGGCCTCTTGAAATAATCACTCATATCTTGGTGGTTTTGTTCCGTTTTTTTAAACTTCTTCTTCATTTAAAAGTTTGGGTTAGTTCCATATTTTGGTCCTCAAGCTCTGAGATTCCTTTTTCTGCTTGGTTAATTCTGCTTTCCATGCTTATCAGTTTGTTGTTTATTTCATTCACTGTATTCTTTATTGCTTTTATCTCAGTTATCAACTTCTTCATTGTTTCCTTTTGTCTCTTCCCATTTCTATTTATTCTCTTTATTAATATCTTGATATATGGGTTTGCATTTGAGACCAGTCATTCTGTGGGCTCTTCATTGTTTGAGTTCTGGAGTCTGTATTCTCAGTGACTGACCCAGTGTGAAACTAATATTCTTCCTTGGGTTTTTCTTCATTTGTGTACATTTTCTCCCCCCCCCTTTTCTTCTTCTTTGGTTTTTCTTCATTTGTGTACATTTTCTCCCCCCCCTTTTTTCTTCTTCTTTAATTCTGTTGTTCAGTAATGGGGGATAGCTTTTACTTCTGTTTGTCCAATCTCCTATTCTTCCTTATGTAGATCCTCTGGTTTTGTTCAATTCTGAATCTGGACTAGGGATGTGCTTTTTACAGTTTTGAGATTTAAATGAGGAAGGAGCTGTGATTTAGAAGCAGGTGTGTGGGTCCCCTGGCCCACTTCCCACTGACTTACAATCTGTGCATACAGTGGGGGTATCTGTTTGCCCCCTGAAAGCAAAATGAGATAAGAAAATGGAAAAAGTAAAGAGGAAGATGAAAGGGAGATTGAGGGAGAAAAGAAGAAGAGGGAAAACAGACAGGCATGCCAACTAATGAATAAACATAAATACAAAGACCAAAAGAGCAAAAAAGAAAAAAACATACATACAGTCATACAAAAAAACCAAACAAAACCCCCCCGTTAGTGTACTCTCCCTCAAAAATACCCATACATAAACAGAGAATCTAAAAAAAAATTAGGCAGTTGAGGAAAACTGCTAGGGGTGGGAGGAGTATAACTCATCAACAAGGGTACCTGCATGATCAATGTTTGTATACCTAACCCTGAATTGTACCCCGTATCTTTATAACAAATAAATAAGTTAAAAACATTAAACCACAGAAACAAAGCAGGTACAAAAATGTAAACAAAAACAGAAAGAGAGAGGAAAAAAAGCTAAAACTAAAACAAAAAACAAATAAGAAAAAAAACTCACTCTCTGGCAGTTTCTGTGAGCCTAGGTTCCCTTTAGGCTTCCACCTTAGGGAGTGGCTCTTGTCTCCAGCCCTTCCCCTCTGCTCTCAGTGCAGGCTAATAAGGTTGCTCTCAGCATGGGTCAGATGTCCCATGGACTACTGTGGGAGAAGGGTAGATCAGATCCAGACTCACCCTACTCGCTGCTGCTGCTGTCACATCTTTCACTCAGATGTGACATGCCTGTGGCTATTCCAGTGTGGGGGAGAGGCGTCTATCTCTCCAAGTCTGATAATACAATAGCCTCTGGGTCCCAAGATGGAGGCTGGGCAGAGCTGGGTGGGGCAATGCAAGTCACTGCCTGGTTCAGCACTGAGAAGATGGCACCTGTTGGCATTCTGTCACTGGTGTTGAGGCTTTATTCCAGGTTTCCACTACCTGCTTTCTTGTGCCAGGTCTGCTGCTGCAGGTGATGGTGTGGGCTGGGTGTTGGTCCTGGGGGCGGCTGGTCTCTGTTTTTTCCTCTTGAGAGCCCTGAGAATGGCAGATGATCCTGCACAACTGGGTCTCCACTCTCAGTGTGGTGGGGGCTTGCAGTTACCTCCAGAGGAGAGTCCCAGCAGCATGAACCAGAGTCTTCCCTCAGACAGACTTTCACTCACACACTGGCACACACCCACTCACACAGAGAGTCCTTATGGACACTCGCTCTTGCAGAAACTCTCACAGTCTGACCTGTTCCATTGCCATCTTGTCTGGAAGTCACTAAAATAAATTCTGTGTGTGTGTGTGTGTGTGTGTGTGTGTGTGTGTGTGTGTGTGTGTATGTGTGTAGTCTTACTCCATTGCCCAGGCTGGAGTGATGCTCACAGCCACCCCAGTATCGACCTCCTGGGCTCTGGTGATCCTCCTGCCTCAGTCTTCCAAGTAACCAGAACTACAGGCATGTGCTACCATGTCCAGCTAAATTTTTTGATTTGTTGTAGCAATGATGTCTCACCATGTTGCCCAGGCTGGTCTCGAACCCACAGGCTCAGGCAATCCTCTCACCTCAGTCTCCCAAAATGCTGGGATTACAGGTTTGAGCCACCATGCCTGGCCAAATACATTTTTTTTTGAGTTGGAGTTTCACTCCGTCGCCCAGGCTGGAGTGCAGTGGCACACTCATGGCCACCCCAGCATCAACCTGTTGGGCTCTGGTGATCCTTCCACCTCAGCCTTCCAAGTAGCTAGAACTACAGGCATGTGCTATCATGGCCTGGCTAATTTTTATTGACTGTAGAGATGAGGTCTTGCCAAGTTTCCCGGGCTGGTTTCAAACCCATGGGCTCAGGCAATCCAAAGTGCTAAGATTACAGGCTGAGCCATCGAGCCCGACCAAATAAATTCTTAATGTCATTACAATGTTACCACGTTCTGAATAAAGTCTCATCCTTCAAATTGAACAAGTTATTCTTAGCTGAAGAAAGATGAAAAGAAGTTTGGCATCAACAGGCTAGGTTTTCTCATTGTTGGATCCTAGTCACTGATCTCTAAAATTATATCTTGGATCTGTCCTTCCTCCTTCCAGCTCTCTGGAAAACCACCAGTCTCCTATGCTACACTTGCCCAAAGGGGTCCCTGTACAAAGCACAATTCAGCATTGGGCCATTTCCTGGCAGTCCCTGCATTCCCATGGTCAACCTGATTCACTACCACTGCCACAGATCAAGCCAGGCCATCTCTTCCTTTCCCTCTCCTCTCATCTCCTCTCCTCCTCTCCCCTCCCATCCCATCCCAAACTGCCCCCCACACACACAGTACACAGATGCAACCAGTCACATCATATCTCTGCTAAAGTTTTGCCAATAGATGCAGGCTTTGACTTTTAGGTTCCTCAGGCAAGTGTCAACATCAGTCATCTTGCTCCCTGGCAGAAGAGGACCTGGAGTCCCTGTCAAGAAGCAGATTGGGTTGAAGATGGTACCATTTACTAAATCCATGAGGGCTGACAAGGCATAACAGCAACACGCCCCATAAAAACCCAACATCTTTGCTTTCCAACTCTTTATGTACATACTCCTCATGAGTTGTAGAACCATCTAAACACTTCCTTTTTTCCCTTAATTTTTCTAGACGAAATTTGCATAACATAAGAATATATTTTTTGGGGGGGGAAGGATATATACTTTTTAATTTTAAAGAAGTGGGTTACAATTCAGGATTAGGTATTTAAATATTTATTATGCAGGTATCCATGTTGATAAGGTGTGCCCCTCCCTCCTTTGGCCGTTTCCCACTACGCCAATCCCTTTCTTATAGTATTATGATAATTGTTCAAGGTCCTCTCATGAGTGAGAACATGTGGTTTTCAGTCCTTTGCTTCTTGTGATAGATCACTCAGTATTATACACTCTAAGTCTATCCAAGTTGCTGTGAAATTTGTAATTTTGTCCTTCATTATGGCAGTGTAATATCCATTGTGTATATATGTACCATTTTTAAAAATTCAGTCCTGTTTCGATGGGCAGCATGGTTGGTTCCATGTTTTTGCTACTGTAAATTGTTGGGAGCCAGCTTTGGAGGCCCACCTGATTGACAGGGTCCTGTTGGGCCGAAGACCCCAGGCCACAGGGTGAGCCCGGGAAGCTGAGGCCCTTCTGTCTTCCACCTTTACTGTTGGTATGGCTGAAGAATTCTGTGCAGTCATGGAAGAAGAACATGGCATGTTTATGTGAAGTACTCACAGCTAACCTGGGAATGTCATGGTTCATTTTTCCATTTCCCACTATGCCACTTGGCCTCTTCTAACAAATGCAATGGTTAAACTCTGATGCACATCAAGAATGCGTTCTTTCACTTGGTTATAAGTTACTAGATACTGCTTGAGTAAAAAATTATATAAGTATATTCACTCCTTATTTGATTTAGAATTATGTAGTTTACTGTTTAGACATAAGGTTTTTTAGAAGCACAAGTTTATAGTAAGTTCATTACGAATTCATTATAAGTTCTGACACTTATCTAGGAGTTATGTAGGTGATTTATGACACTGTTTTCACAGATTTAGGATGAAGATTAATTGTTAAGGTTTTTACTTAATTCTATAGTTAAAAATTTAAGTAAATGTTTATAGAGTGGGTTTTCACTGAATTCATAATATACTAATTGAGTACCTTTATGATAAATTAACTAAATACAAAGAGCAACCTTGGAGGCCTGGGAAACATCACTAAAAGCTTCTTTTGAGTTTTCTTTAGAAATAAAAACTACAGGATAAGAGAAAAGTAACGAAGACGCTTGGACAAGAAAGGCGATTACGAAGCTTTGAAGATCATAGAAGTCCCAGAGAAAACTCCTGATACGTGGAGAAGTGTACACATGGAAACTTTCTTGAAGCACTTCAAGGACTGTAATTTGGGTCTGTTTTGAAAAGAGTTGCTGGTAGTGCTATTCTAGACATGATAATTGTTTTATCCATGTATTAAACATAATTGATAAATGTAATATCATGCAAGTTTATATAATCAATATACATATATATGAGGGTTGACAAAAATTATTAGGCTCTGGTTATGTTTAGCAAGGTTTTTACTTTGAATCATTAATTAAGTTTTAATGCTGTAGTTTAGTGTTTTATAATTATTTTGAAGATTGTTTTAGGTTCATAAGTTTAAGTTCACATAATGATAAAATTGGTGCCTTAAAGATAATAATAATTGCTCAAGTGCCTATCTTAAGACAAAGATATTTTCCAGGAGATTGCCAAGCATTAGGAAAAACAACCAAACCACCATTATCCAAACTTAAAAGCTCATTAGCAATTACGCAACCATAATAATTTTAGTTGTGTTAGTTTTATTTCATTATGTTTAGTTCACTTTATATGTTCATTCAGAGTAAAGATTAGTGTATGTATTTTCACAGTAAGTCACTTTCATAGTTATTCTTTAAATGTTAGCCACTGTTTTTTGGTCAAGTTAATGGGCTTCATATTCCTTCTGTCACTAGATACAATCTATAGTTTGTTTTGGTGATTTTAACGCTTTTTTAAATTAGACAAGTGATGTGGAACATAAATCAAAATAAACCTTGTAGATTAAGTGATGCAGTATGTTTAGTTTAAGTAAAACTCCTTTTAAACTTATCTTAAGACTCATTAACTAAAAATAGTGTTTTTAGCCTGTTTGTTGCTTCTAAGACCACTAGATGGTGGTAACTTAAAGGATATGTACGTGAAGAAATTTTCTTTGTCTTGCCCCCTTACAAATGGTATAAAAGCTTTCTGTTAACTAATAAAGAATGACATCTGTCCTGCAAGCAGATGTTCAAGTATATTATTATTTCATCTTAAGTTCCTTCTGTCGCCCATCCCATCTCTCCTTCAGGAAATCCCACACCTGGAGGGAGCAGGACCCCTGCAGTAAATAATGCTGCAATAAACATGCATGTGCAGATATCTCTTACATAGAGTGATTTGAGTTCTTCCGGGTATATTTCCAGGACGAGGATTGTGGAGATTTATGGAAGGTCAATTTTTAAATCTTGTAGGAATAGCCAAACTGTTTTTCTTTTCTTTTTTTTTAAGCCTCCACCACCTACCACTGGGGAGAGGAGAACCTATTCAGTAAATGGTGA
>NW_006982110.1:0-628 GCF_000164805.1 Carlito syrichta | reverse complement strand
CCACTGCACCCACAGAGTCTGACTTTTTAAATTTCTTGTGTATTCCATGAATTGAAGCTTGTTAATTGTGTCATATAAATTTTCTACAGACATACTTATTTTTGGTTGTCTTGACCTAACACCTAAAATCTCTCATGGTAATTGTTGAGTGGTCAGTTTCTTGTAATCTATCAGTTTTTGCCAGGTGTATTTATACTGTTTGATTGGACACCAAAAAAAATAAAAAATAAAATTAAAAACCTTTAGGGAGACTCAGTCACCGGAAGGCCTCACAGTTTTGTAAGTTTTACCTCCAGGAACTCAACCAGGTTTTCACAGTGATGAGTGGAGAAGTCCCCTAATGCCTCCAGTTGGAGAAGGATAAAGAACCTTTTTGAAATATGTCAGAGTATTCTATTTCTCTTTACAAAATCTACCCTTAGAAAAAAGTAATCTAAACATACTACCCTAACAAGCTAGCCTAATAAACTAGCCTAAACATACTTGGGTTTTATTAGAGCCTAACTGACCTATGTAAAAGGAAATACCCAACTCCAGTCCTCTCTGAAATCTTGTACCATCAAAGGCATCAGACATAAAAACTGAAAGGCACATGTGAAGTTCACAGACCAGTGATACAAGCTCACCT
>NW_006982109.1:0-838 GCF_000164805.1 Carlito syrichta | reverse complement strand
ACTAGTTAATTAAGCTGGCTTCCCAGCTAGCAAGCCAGGTAGCTAACTGGTTAAGTCAGCTGGCTAGCCAGCTGGCTATCTGATTAATTCATTTAGTTAATTCATTTGGCCAGGCAGCTGGCTTGCTAGTTAAGACAGCAAGTTAAGTCAGCAGGCCAGCCAGCAGGCTAGCTAGGTATCTAGCTAGTTAAGTCAGCTAGGTAAGTCAGCTGGTTATCTAGGTATCTAGCTAGTTAAGTCAGTTATTTCAGGCAGCTGTCTAGCCTGCTACCTAGCAGGGTACCTAGCTAGTTAAATCAGCTGGCTAGCCAACTGGCTAGCTAGTTAAGTCATGTAGTTAAGTCAGCTCACTGGCCAGCAGGTTAGCTAGTTAGTTAGGTAGTTAAATCAGTTGTCAAGCCAGAGGTCTATGTAGGTAGGTAGCTAGTTAAGAGTGCTGGCAAGCCATCAGGCTATCTAGTTATTTCAGTTAGTTAAGTCAGCTGGCTAGGCTGCTGGCTATCTAGGTAGCTAGGCAATTAAATCATCTGGCTAGCCAGCTGGCCAGCTAGTAAATTCAGCTCGTTTAGTCAGTTGGCTAACCAGCTGGCTAGCTACTTAAGTCAGCTGGTGAAGTCAGTTGTCTTGCCAGCTGGCTAGCTAGTTAAAAAGTTGGTTATGTCAGATGGGTAGCCTGCTGTCTCACTAGTTATTTCAGCTAGTTAAGTCAGCTGGCTAGCTAGGTAGCTAGGCAATTAAGTCAGCTGGCTAGCCAGCTGGGTAGTTGGTTAAGTCAGCTAGTTAATTCAATTGGCTTGTCAACTGGCTTGCTAGGTAGTTTGCTAGTTCCATCAGCTGC
>NW_006982108.1:0-707 GCF_000164805.1 Carlito syrichta | reverse complement strand
TCCATCTCAAATATTACCTAAGAATCAGGACAGGGACTGTACTGTTCACTGTGCTCCTGGTACCTAGTGTAGCGTAAGAGACTTAGATTGTGCTCCAAAGATATTTTCTGGCCTTTGCTCATTCATTTAAAAATGCATTCGGCTGGGCTCGGTGGCTCAGCCTGTAATCCTGCACCTTTGGAAGGCTGAGGTGACTGGATTGCCTGAGCCTGCGGGTTCGAGACCCGCCTGGGCAGTAAAACCTCATCTCTACAATAAATAAAAAAAACCAGCCTGGCGTGGTAGCGTGTGCCTGTAATTCCGGCTACTCGGAAGGCTGAGGTGGAAGGATCACCGGAGCCCAGCAGGTCGAGGCTGCGGTGGCCAGGAGCGGCCACTGCACTCTAGTCTGGGCGACAGAGTGAGACTCCAACTCAAAGAAAATAAAAAAATAGAAACGCTTTTGTGGAGTGCCTCTCACTGTGCTGGTCACTGGGATATGGCAGCACCAGCCACACTCACTCACAGAGACTGTGGACTAGCAGGGCTTGGCCATAAGGAATACTTTAACTGAAATTACAGTATTGTGGTAAGGCAAAAATACAATATGCTTGGAGAATGTGTGGGGTCTTTACATATAAAGAAAGGTTTCTTGGAGGAAATTATATTAAAATCTAAAATAGGAAGAAGAGTTTTCCATACAATCAGTTGGAGAATGAGGTGGTGAT
>NW_006982107.1:0-591 GCF_000164805.1 Carlito syrichta | reverse complement strand
TTTTTTATATCCAGACCATACCTGAAGTGTACCTTTTCCATAGTTAGGTATGTTTACATACACAAATGCCACCATGTTACATTTGTCTACAACATTCAGCAAGGAACATGCTGTACAGGTTTAGGCTATACCATACACCGTAGGTTTATGCCATCTAAGTTCGTGTAAGTACACTCTATTATGTTCGCACAAAGAAACTGTGTAACAATGCATTTCCCAGAGCATATCCCTGTAGTTAAGCAACACCATGACCAGTATTATAAAATAAAAGTCTAGGTCTGAGGCCAGGCTCAGCAGCTCATGCCTGTAATCCCAGCACTTTGGGAGGCTGCGGCTGGAGGACAGCTTGAGCCCAGGAGTTCAAAACCACGTAGTGACACCTTGTCTCTACAAGGAAATTACAAAATTAGCTGGGCGTGGTGGCACATGCCTATAATCTGAGCAACTTAGGAGGCTGAGGTGTGAGGATTGCTTGAGTCCAGGAGTTTTAAGACTGTGGTGAGCTGTGATCATGCCACTGCACTGCAGCCTGGTTGACAGAGTGAGACCCCGACTCAAAATAATAAAATAAAAAAATAAAACTCTAGATCT
>NW_006982106.1:0-941 GCF_000164805.1 Carlito syrichta | reverse complement strand
TTAAGTCAACTGGCTAGCCAGCTGGCTAGCTACTTAAGACAAGTAGTTAATTCAGCTGGCTTCCCAGCTCTCTAGCTAGGTAGCTAGCTAGTTTAGTCAGCTGGTTACCCAAATGGTTATCTGGTTAAGTCAGCTAGTTAATTAAGCTGGCCAGCCACCAGGCTTGCTAGTTTAGTAACTTAGTTAAGCCAACTGGCTAACCAGTTGGTTAGCTGGTTAAATCAGCTAGTTAAGTCAGATGGTCAGTCAGCTGGCTAGCTATGTTACTAGGTAGTTAAGTTAGCTAGTTAAGTCAGCTTGCTAGTTAGGTAGCTATATAGTTAAGTCAGCTAGTTAAGTCAGCTGGCTAGCTAGTTAAGGCAGTTAGTTAAGTCAGTTGGCTAGGCAGCTGCCTATTATAATAGCTATCTATTTATGTCGCTGGCTAGCCAGCTGGGTAGCTAGTTAAGTTACCTAGTTAAGTCAGTTGGCTAGCCAGCTTGCTAGCTGGTTAAAAAGGTAGTTAATTCAGATGGTTAGACAGTTGAGTAGTTTCTTATTTCAGCTTGATAAGTCAGCTGGCTAGCAAGGTAGCTAGTTAAGTCAGCTGGTTATGTCAGCTAGCTAGCTAGTTAAGTCAGCTAGTTATGTCAGCTAGCTACCTAGTTAGCTATGTAGGTAACTAGCTATTTATTTCAGGTAGTAAAGTCAGCTCGCTATCTAGGTATTCAGCTAGTTTAGTCAGCTAGTTAAGTCAGCTGGCTAGCTAGTTAAGTCAGCTAGTTAAGTAAGCTGGCTAGGTAGGTGCCTATCAGTTTAGCCAACTAGTTTAGTTAGCTGGGTAGCTAGCAGGATAGCTAGTTAAGTTACCTAGTTAAGTCAGCTCGCTAGTCAGCAGGATAGCTAGGTAGGTAGGTACTTAAGTCAGCTGGCAAGGCAGCAGGATACATAGGTAGCTAGCT
>NW_006982105.1:0-817 GCF_000164805.1 Carlito syrichta | reverse complement strand
CAAATTAAAGAACATCATTTCTTCAAATATTTTCCCCCATTCTACTTCTCCTCCCCTTCTGAGACTCTTGATACACATATGTTAAACCTTTTATTATTGCCCTGCAAGTTCCTGAATCTCTAGTTTTTTCATATTAAATAATGTCTCTTGATCTATCTTTAAGTACCCTGACACTTTCCCCAGACATTTCCATTTTGTTTTAAGCTCAAGCATTGAATTTTAAAATTTCAGGTATTACATGTTTTAGTTCTGTAATCTTCATTTTAAAAATAGTTGCTACTTCTCTGATGTCTTATGTTTTCTCCTTTACTTTGAACATATTTTACTATTTTTCATCAAGCATAGTTATAATAGCTGCTATAAAATCTGTTAATTCCAACAACTGGGTCATTTCAAGGTTGGTCTTATTTGATTTTCCTAAGATGTTAAGAGTGGGTTTCACTTTCCTTGTCCTTTATATGTCATGCTGGATTTATCCTGGGCATTATGACTGTTACACTATAACGATGCTGGTCTCTGTTGTGGTCCTTCCAAAAATGTCGATGCTTTTGTTCTGGCAGCCAATTAACTTGATTAAGGACTCGAAGTACAAGATGACTCTTGAGAAGCAGCTCAGATTTCAGTTCAGCTGTGTGATCCCTAGTTGGTTACTTACAGCTTTTTCTAAGCACACACGGTGCAGGGCTGAGACAGAAGTCTCACGCATTGAAGTCTCTCACGCAGCAAGTCTTCTCATACACAGAAGATGGGGCCGCCGTCTTTGGTGGTCTTCTTTTTAGCATTCCGTTCTCACTTTCCAGCAGCTTTGTGTGTCCTG
>NW_006982104.1:0-671 GCF_000164805.1 Carlito syrichta | reverse complement strand
AGATAGAAGAAATGGGAGTTTTCCTTTTTGCTTCCAAAATATTGGGCATAAAAAAAAAAATCTTGAAATATTGGTGAAACCTTTGATGCCACTAGACTACTTCATACTAATTATGTAGCATCTTGTGAAAAGAAGTATTGAACAAAAAACACAGGATCCACCTTCCGGCGTCAAGTAATAATCTTTCCTCATCCTTGAAAAAAAGGTCTCACTGATAAAGCATTTGAGTTACCCATTCTAATTTCTCTAATTCTTGTGATTCTCTACTTTTTGGCAGAGAAATGAACTTAGCCCTACTACTCTCCCACATGGGGAGGGGGGAGAGAAAGAGAGAGAGAGAGAGAGAGAGAGAGAGAGAGATCCAGATTAATTGTGATGTTACAGAATACTCACTCTGAAACATAAATGTGTTTGTTTTTTGTCTTCTTTCTCCCATATTTCAATGAATTCATTTATTCTTTTTATATTTATTTGAGAACTACTTTGAGATGGCATTCTTTTATTCAATATGCTAGGGATTTTTTTTTTTTTTTTTTTTTTTTTTTACGATATGGGGTATATGTCAGGATTGGATACATAAGTGGTCTAGGTACAGGTAACGTTTGGATCTCCCACCAGCCCTTACCACTTCTGGATTAGGATCAGACAACCCTATTGATTTTATGTCCCCC
>NW_006982103.1:0-4521 GCF_000164805.1 Carlito syrichta | reverse complement strand
CATTTTCTTGGTGCACTCTGTATTTTCTGCTTGATAATTTTGATTAAATGTTACAGATGTGCAATCCTTAGAAAAAAGTGTCCCTTATATATTTGAAGGAAGTATAAAGTGCCTTTCCTTTATATTTTAATCCAATTTATATTTTTAAAATAGTATTTCCATTGAATACCTTGTATTTTCTCTACCTAATGCATAATGTTGTACTCATCAGCAAAGTATCCGATTAATCTGATACTTTTAATCACCAAGCATTTAAAATCAGGCACACAGAAAAAAGAGAATTTAGGGCCCAATATACATAAACCAAAATAACAAGAGATCATTAGTATAAAAATGTGGATAATTGAAAATTCTGGAAAATTGACAATGATGGTAGCTAAAGCGATTTTCAAATCTTGTTAGAAAAATTGCTCAAAGGTTGTGTCACGATATGAAAAACATCTAAAAGGTTCTAAACTAAAGAAATGCTAAAATTGCATGAGGTTTTGCTATAACCAAGCTCCAACAGGATTCAGTGTACATAATAATAAAAGACTGCCTCGTGGGCAACCTCCTCAGATCTCCTCCCAGTGAGCATGTTTCCCTGTCCACTCAATAAATACAGCATTAAAAAAAAATTACCTTGTTTAGTGAATTCTTGAATGGTCACTTATCCCTGGAGAAGTTTTTGGATAGGTGTGAACACATGGTTTTCTTCAGTTCTTGGGAATGAAATCCACCATGTATACCACATTTGGCAGAGCACTGTACCCAGGCCTTGGAGCCTAAGGATTGCTCAGTACTCAATGTGACTCCCGTTATAATGTCAAAGTTCTGGGACTGATGTCATAAATGACAATTTGACACGTTTGTTTCCCTGACATTGCTAACCTCTTTAATGTAAAAATTGAATTTTTAGGCAATCTACAGATTCAATGAAATAACCACTACGTGAACATCATTCTACTCAGACCTGGAAATTACAATAAAAAAATTCATATGAGCTGGGTTCAGTGGCTCAGCCTGTAATCATGGGCCTTTTGGAAGCTGAGGTGAGTGCATTGCCCGAGCCCGTGGTTTTGAGACCCTCCTGGGCAGCGAGACCTCATTACAATAAATCCAAAAATGACAAGGGTGTGGTAGTGCATACCTGTCATTCTGGCTCCTTGGAAGGGTGAGGTGGAAGAATCACCAGAAACTAACAAGTCGACACTGAGGGGGCTGTGAGCGGCCACTGCACAGCAGTCTGGGTGAGAGAGTGAGACTCCAACTCAAAAAAAAAATCATATGAAACCAAAAGCAATCATGAATAGCCAAAAGAATCTTATCAAAAGAAACAAAGCAGGAGGTATCACTGTTCCAGACTTCAAGCCTTACTATATGTTTACAGTAATCAACACAGTCTGGTATTGGTAAAAGAATATGTCCCTAGGTCAATGGATCAGGACAGAGAATGAAATCCTCAAATTCTCAACCAAATCATCTTTGGGAAAACCTAGAATACCCAATGGGTAATGGAGAATGTATTCATTAATGGTGCTGGAAAAGACTAACCACATGCACAAGGTTGAAACAGGACCCCTAACTACCACCATACACATTAACTCTAAATGGATCAAAGACCTAAACCTAAAACGCCACATTATAATAATCTTAGAAAACACAGGAGACACCATTATAGAAACTGGAACTGGAAACTAATTCCTCTTCAGAACCCTAAATACCCACACTGTAAGAAGTAAGTTAGACAAGTGGGATTTCATCAAATTAATATACTTCGGCAAAACAAAATAAACCATCAGAAGAACAGGGATATAGCCAACAGAGTGGGAAAAACCATTCCCCAATTATATATCTATAAAAAAGCATAACATCTAGGATCTACAATAAACTCAAACACTCAGAAAAATCAGACAAACATTCCCTTTGAAAAGTGTACAAAATATGTGATTAGACACTTTTTATAAAAAGAGATAGGGGCAGCCAGCAAACACATGAAAATTGCTCAACCTCGCTCATCATCAAAGAAATGCAAATGAGAACACTTTGAAATACCACATACCCCCTGTAAGACTGGTCATCACTAATGAAACAAACAGTAAGAGAAGCCGGCAAGGATTGGGGAAAAAACAAATGCTTCTACACTTCTACTATAAAGTAGAGCAACAACTTTGGAAAAGAGTGTGGTGTTTTCTAAAGGGACAAAATATTGACCTACCATGTGACTCAGTAACTCTCCTATATAGAATATACCTAGAGGAACTCAAATCATTTTACCGAAAATATACCTGCACAAATATGTTTTTTGCAACTCTAATTAAAATTACAAACAACATGGTACTGACCTTGTTGCCCATCACACCTGGAATGGATAAAATAAATGTGGTATATACACAGTGGAATATTATGCAGCCATAAAACTGGACAGATATAAGGATTTTGCAGAACGTTTGATGGATATGAGGTAGGTAGTTTTCAGTGATTTATTACAGAAACAAACAAGAGAGTTCCATATGTTCTCACTCATGAGCTGAACTTGATCACTGATAGTGCTGTAAGAAAGTGATTGGGAATCGTGGAACACTCTTTAGGGGAGGGGTGAGATTGGCAGTGGAGGGATACTGCTAAAAAAGCGAGTTGCATACCTCATCAACCAGGGACCCTGCATAATCAATGTTTATATATCTAACTCTGAACTGTACCCCACGTTCTTTTAAAAATTAAAATAAATGGGACTTCCATCAAGATGGTAATGGGCCAGCAGGGTCTGGGAGACCCTCTACAAAAGAGAACACCCATAAACACCCTTGCTCTCTCCCAGGGACTGCATACCCATCTTCCGCAGCCTGCTCTTCACAAGGAGCTCAGCAGCCACTGTCACTCGCCGTCACTACTCAGATATCATGACAAACTGGGTGGCTCCTGCAGTCACCTGGGTGGGACCAGGCTGCTTCTGCAGTCACTGGGGCAGTACCAGGTGGCTCCTGCATTTGCCATGGCGGGACTAGGCAGCCATTGCTCATACCTGAAGCCACCCAAAACTTCAGACTGTGAAGCCCACAAGCAGAATATTCTGAGCTCCTCACTGCCATGCCATGCCCCTAGCTCAGAGAGAGGCCTGGGGATCTCCCCCAATGAAGTTGCTATGGCAAGTTGTGATCTGTAGCAGACTCGCTTCCCTCTGGACTGTAGCGTGTGATAGCACCACCTGTTCGGGAACCAAGGGAGTAAACCTACAACCCCACTCCATGGACAGACTCAGGCAGTGGGAAGTGGGTTTCAGACTAGCCATACAGCTGTTGGTCAACACCTGTACCTGCAGAGAGATTGTGAATCACAGCTCCCCCCTTAATAAAATCCCAAAACTACAAAAAGGCCTGCCCTCAACCCACAGTCCAACTCCAGAACTGAACAAAGCAAGAGGAAATATATTAGGAAGAATAGCAGAATGAACAAACAGAAGTAAAAGAAACCCCTCCAACTCTGAATAACAGAATTAAAGAAGACGGGGAAGAGGAGGGAAGCTAAAAGTAGAATGGGGAAATCCACAAAAATGAAGAAAACTCAAAAGAAGAACACAGGGCTCACACAGAACCCTGGTAGGTCAGACACTGAGAAAACATACTTCAGAACACAAACAATGAAGAGCCCCCAGAATGACTGGTCACAAGCATCAAACCCAGCCATCAAGGCATTAATAGAGAGAATTTTAAAAATTGAGGAGAGACAAGAGGAAAATAGGAAGGAACTGATGACAGACATAACAGCAGTAAAGAATACTGTGATGGAAATAAATAACAAACTAATTAGCATGGAAAGCACAATTATTCAAGCAGAAGAAAGAATCTCAGAACTTGAAGACCGAAATACAGAACTAACCAAAACTGTCAAAAACAAAGAAAAGAAGCTCAAAAAGTCAGAACAAAACCTTCAGGCGATGAATGATTACTTCAAGTGACCCAATCTAAGAGGAATTGGCCTTCCTGAGGCAGAGAGAGAGAGTCAGAGGTCACATTGGAACAAACATTCCATGAAATCATCCAAGAAAAGTTTCCTCATCTCACCACTGATGCAAAATTTCAAGCACAAGAAATTCAGAGAACCCCTGCAAGACAACAAATGAGAAGACCAACTCCCAGACACATAATAATTCGCCTAAACAAAGTAGCTATAAAAGAAAAAATCCTAAAGGCAGTAAGAGAAAAAGGTCAGACTACCTACCAGGGAAGACTAATTAGAATAGCAGCAGATTTATCCACAGAAACCCTTCAGGCTAGGAGAGCCTGGAGCCCTATCTTCAAAGTTCTAAAAGAAACAATTTCAACCAAGAATAACCTACCCAGCCACACTAAGCTTCATTAGTGAGGAAATATTGAAATCTTTCCCAGATATCCAAAACCTAAAAACCTATGCTGCCACCACACCACCTCTGCAAGAAACATTTAAGAAAGTACTGAACACAGAATAAAAGGAAAAAAGAACAAAATTCTTCACAAGAGTACAGGCAAAAGATTAAAAACACAAATGAACCAACTCCAAAAC
>NW_006982102.1:0-708 GCF_000164805.1 Carlito syrichta | reverse complement strand
GGTAGAGGGAAAGTGGGACCTTGGTAGGGTGGGCCTTACATGGCAAGCCAAAGTCTTGAGGGACTGGTTGCTAAACAGGGTGTGGTAGGATTGGAGAGAGTGGGAAAGGGTCTGTACATGGAAAATGGAGCTAGCGTGAGATTGGGCAAGATCTGCGGAGGATGCAGTCATGGCCTGGGCTGTGGGGTCTTCTGCTCAGGGTTGTGCCTGGTGGGAACCACAGGCTGCTCCTTTCTTTCAGCATTGCTGCACCTCGGAGGTGGGAGGAGGCTGCTGCAGGTTTGTGGGCTGCTGACTAGGCCAGAAGGGAAGCCACCCTATATCCAAAGTGCTTAAGGCTTCTTGGAGACACTGACACAAGAGGATGTAAAGATGGTCTTTCTCTTCATTTTGATGCCCACCTTTTTCCCTAACTCACCATCAGGGATATCAGGTAGTCATGCCTCTGCACTGAGGGTCACAGCCCAGCCACCAGCCTCCTCCTGCAGTGACTCCAGGCAGCCTTTCTTTTCTCCCAGGTACACTTCTTCCTGGACCACAACTCTGTCCAGCAGCCCCTGCCGAAACAGAATACATCAGGCTCCTCAGGGGCTTGGCAGGCTATGCTGCAATGACAGGGCACAACTTAGGACAATCTTGCTGGCATGACCTGGCCTTAACCCAGCCCACAACTTCTTCAGCAAGCAGGACACTCTCATCACGTCCCCC
>NW_006982101.1:0-676 GCF_000164805.1 Carlito syrichta | reverse complement strand
ATTTAATGATTAATCTATATATTATTAAGCTATTCTAATTTTAACATAGTGTAAAATTCCTATTAATTTTTCCATGATTTAACAAAAACACTCAAAAATCTATACTATTTATTTTTAATGTCCAAGCAGTAAAAAATATTTTCTGTCAGGGGACACTGGTGCCAGAGCCCCTCTATGAAATGCTAAATAGTAAGAAGCAGAGAACGCTAACCACAGTGTTTGACAAAACCCAATGTGCACTTTACCATTGAAGTCTGCCAGACACTGAAGTCGACGCCTCAAAGCAGAAATCCAAAGTGCAAAAGTATATCCAATAATAAGTGAAAGTACTAAGGAATCACTCTCCAACAGGCCTGTGACTGGGTTTTATCACTACCATACACAGGCATATTAGAGGGCAAATTTCAAGCAGAAGGAGGTGAAGTAGCAAGCACAAGTTCACATAGTGTTATATATGGATAACTGAACTATGTATATATATTTCTAAACTTCCTTATAAAAATTCTGGTCTAAGTGAATAAATCAAATAGTGGTTGTCACACCTTTGGACAAGAAAAGGCACAGTTGCCATGACGATGGCTGGGGGGCAGAGGCAGACTAAGAGTTTTGGCACATGATGAAACTAAGAACGTTCTGCCTGGCTAGAGGCAGGAAAACAAAACTATTAAAGAAATTT
>NW_006982100.1:0-749 GCF_000164805.1 Carlito syrichta | reverse complement strand
ACTCACTGACATCACTAGCCAGCTGGGTAGCAATCTAACTGACTTACTAGCTCGGTACCTACCTTACCAGTTGGCTAGACAGTTATCTTAACTAGCTGAATTAATCAATATCCAGCTGGCTAACCAACTGACTAAACTAGCTCACTAACTAGCAAGTCAGCTGCTGAGCGTGCTGACTTAACTAGCTGCCTTAACCAGCTAGCTACCTAGCTAGCCAGCTGACTTAAATTGTTAGCTAACTAGCTAGCTATGTAGCTTCCCAGCTGACTTAAATACTTAGCTAACTAGCTAGCTACGTAGCTTCCCAGCTGACTTAAATACTTAGCTAACTAGCTAGCTATCAGCTAGCAAGCTGACTTAAATAGTTAGCTGCCTAGCTAACTGAATTAACCAGCTAGCTAACTATTCATCTTACTCATTATCTAACGTGCCACCTAGGTGACTTAATTATCTGAGTTAACTTGTTAACTAATGAGCTACCTAGCTGACACAACCAGCTGACTTAGCTCACTAGCTAGCTAGCTGACTCATCCAGCTGAATCACCTCGTTAGTTAACTAAATAGCAAGCCTACTCATCCAGCTGACTCAATCCATTTGCTAACTAGCTAGCTAGCTGACTCAACCAGCTGACTTAACCCATTAGCTACCTAGCTAACTACCTGACTTTAACTGCTGACTTAACCCATTAGCTCACAAGCTAGCTAGCTGTCTTAGCCAGCTGACTAAATTAGAAAGCTGAATTAACTAG
>NW_006982099.1:0-641 GCF_000164805.1 Carlito syrichta | reverse complement strand
AAGAAATTTCCAACCTAATGATCAATGTTTCAGAGACGACAAAATGGAAAAATTTCTCAGAACCAAAGGAAGTGAGTTTCCAGATTGAAAGGAGTAACTGAATGCCTTGGCACCATACAAAAACAGACCGCATCAGGGATGTCATGTTAAAGTTTCAGAGCACTGAGAATACAGAGAAGATTCTATAAACTTCTGGAAAAAATAAATAAACCACACACAAAGGGTAAACAAAAGAACCATTTTAGACTTCTCTACCACAACAACAAAAGCTGGATGACAATAAAGCAATGCCTTTAAAATCCTAATAAAATTATATACAACCTAGAATTCTATACCAGGTCAAACTCTCAATCAAATGTGAGGATAAAAGGAAGACACTTCAGGCATGTGAGGTTTTTTATGGCTTTTGTTTTTGTTTTTGGGGGTTTTTTTGAGTTGGAGTCTCACTCTGTCGCCCAGACTGGAGTGCAGTGGCCGCTCCCAGTCACCGCAGCCTTGACCTGCTGGGCTCCGGCAATCCTTCCGCCTCAGCCTTCCGAGTAGCTGGAACTACAGGCACGCGCTACCAAGCCCAGCTAATTTTTGATTTATTGTAGAGATGAGGTCTCACCAAGTTGCCCAGGTGGGCCTCGAACCCGCGG
>NW_006982098.1:0-969 GCF_000164805.1 Carlito syrichta | reverse complement strand
CCAGTAAGCTAAATGTACATGTAAAAGTTTTAATATTACTACATTTCTTAAGACTTGCTTCTAGTGATTTTGAATAACTTGAATACTAACAGGTAGCTACCCAATTTAAAGGGATGAAATTCAGAAAAGGGCTCCAAAAGATAAAGTTAAGACACATGGAAAAATTAATAGGTGAGGTTCAATAAAAAATCAGTTATTTAAAATTATTTATATATGATCATCCAATTTATTGCTAATTTTTAAAATCTTGAGGTATCTTCACTTGTCAATTATTGTGGTAAAGGACATACATTGACTATCAATTATGCACTAGTTATATACATTATACTATAGAGGAGTTAGACAAATGTTAAAAAAAGTCAGTACTAAAAAATACTCTAAGAAACATGAAAAAAATCTAGCCATAACTGTCAAAACCGACTTCATCAAAACTCTGAAATATAGTTAAAGGTTTACATCAACAAAGCAAATGCTGAATCACACAAAAGACAGCTTACAAATGGTAAGAAAGCTTTGTGATGTTTTTATTTGCCCTTGCCCCACCCCCTCTCAGGCTCCAAGTTGGTCTTGAAATAGGCAACCTACCTTGCCAGTGTGGGACTCTGTGTTCTGGTTCTGGAGGGAGCAAAGCAGAGTTTATTCTCAGAGAATTCTCAAAATGTTTCTCTGTTCTAAGCTGTCTTGGGCTAGTTACAGAACTGACACAGGTGCTTTCCTTTGTTTTCCCTAACTCAGAACTCACTCAGGAAAGAAAAGTAGCAGCCATACCTGAAAACCATTCTAAAGCAAATTAACAACCCACAGACACCTGAGCCAAAAGATTACAGAGCAGGCAATAACAGAGCACCAAAAGTCTGTGAGGAAAAACTGAAGGTTTCAAGTCTGAAAATTTTTGTTTTCCAAGTCACCATAGTATATATTCAAAATGTTCAGTTGCACAAAAATTTTCAAACATCCAAAGAAGTAAGA
>NW_006982097.1:0-5347 GCF_000164805.1 Carlito syrichta | reverse complement strand
TTCACTTAATTAGCAAGCTACCTAGCTAGCCAGCTGGCTAGCCAGCTGACTTACCTAGGTGAATTAACTAGCTAGCCAGCGGATTAGCCAGCTGACTTAACTATCTTGCTACCTAGGTAGCCAGCTGTCTAATCAGCTGACTAAACTAGGTGACTTAACTAGCTAGCCTGCTGGCTAGCAGGTTGAAATAACAGCTTAGGTACCTAGCCAGCCAGCTGGATATTCAGCTGATTTAACTAGCTAGCTACCTACGTATCCCGCTGGCTTCCCAGCTGACTTTACCTAGGTACCTAGGTAACCAGCTGGCTAGTGAACTGACTTAACTAGGTTACTTAACTAGCTATATAACGGGCTAGCCAGCTGACTTAACTAGGTAGCTACCCAGCTAGGCAGCTGGCTAGCCAGCTGACTTAACTCACTGACGTAACTAGCTAGCAAGCTGACTTAACTAGCTGATATAGTCAGATAGTTACCTAGCTAGCGAGCTGGCTTATCTAGCTTGCTTTACTAGCTAGCTGTATAGCTAGCTATCTAGCTAGGCAGCTGACTTAAGAAGCTGACTTAACTAGCAACCTAGCTACCATAACTAGCTGACGAATGTAGCTAGCTTCCTAGCTAGACAGCTGACTTAGTTAGCTAATTAGCTACCTATCTAGTTAGCCAGCTTACTTAAATAGTTAGCTAACTAGCTAGCTACCTAGCTAACAAGTTGACTTAAATAGTAAGTTTCCTTGCTAGCTAGCTGACTTGGCCAGCTAGAAATCTAGTTAGCTATGTCGTTATCTAATGTACTAGCAAGGTGACTTAATCATCTGACTTATCCTGTTATCTAATGAGCTGGTTAGCTGACTCACCCAGATGAGTTAACTCATTAGCTATCTAACTAGCTAGCTGACCATCCAGCTGACTTAACTCATTAGCTAACTAGCTTGCTAGCCTACTCAACCAGCTTACTCATCCCATTTGCTAGCTAGCTAGCTAGCTGACTCAACCAGCTGAATTAACCCGTTAGTTAATGAGTTAACATCCTGACTCAACCTGCTGATTTAAACCTTTAGATAACTAGCTAGATAGATGTCTTAACCAGCTGACTAAATTAGAAATCTGACTTAACTAGCTGACTTAGCTAGCTGACTTAACTACTTGCCTAGCTGACTTAACTGGGTGACAACTTGTTAGCTTGCTGACAACTACCTGAATTAAATGGTAAGCTAACTATTTAACTAGCTGAATAATGAGCTGACTTAAATAATTAGCAAACTAGTTAGGTTGCAGTATAAAGTATCTGACTTAAATAATTAGTTAATTTGAGCAAGATGACTTAGTTAGCTGAATTGCCTAGCTAGCTAGTTAACTAGCTGACTTAGCTAGCTGATATAAATTGTTAGCTTATGAGATAGCTAGCTGAATTAGTGAGTTGGTTAATGAGTTGGATAACTGTTTTAACTAGTTGGTAAACGAGTAAAATAGCTGACTTAACCAGTTGGTTAACGAGTTAGCTAGGTGACAACTTGTCTGATGAGTCGGCTGACTAGTTAGCTGGGTTAACACGTTGGCTGACTTCACTGCTGACCTGTTAGCTGGCTTAACAAATTGGCTGACTAATCGGCCGATTATTTAGCTTGTATAACTAGTTGGATGAGGAGTTGGCCCCATAGTTAGCTCTGTTAAGTAGTTGGGTTGGCTAGTTTGCTGACCTAATTATTTGGCCGACTAGCTGGCTGAATAGTTAGCTGACCTAAGTAGTCGGCTGAATATTTAGCTGACCTAAATTGTTGGCTGCCAAGTTGGCCCACTAGTTGGCCAATTGGCTAGCTGACTTAACTAATTGGCTGGTTAGTAGGCCAACTGGTTAGCTGACTTAACTAATCAGCCAGCGTGTGATCCTACAGGTGAGCTGTCTTAACTAGTCGGCTGGTGAGTGAGCCGACTGGTCAGCTGAATTAACTATTTGGCCAGCGAGTGAGCCAACGCATGCACTGCCATAATAGTCGGCTGGCAAGAGAGATGACTGGTGAGCTGACTTAACTAGTCTGCTGGCGAGCAAGCTGACTACTTAGCTGACCTGTAGGCCTGTGAGCTATCTGACAAGTTAGTTGACCTCTTGGCTAGTGAGGGTGCCAACTAGTTTGCTTACCTGTTATCAGGCGAGTGAGCTGACTAGTTAGTTGACCTGATGAAAAGCTATGGAGCCCACTAGTTAGCTCACCAGGTAGCTGAGTTGCTAGTCGACTAGTTCCTAAGTAACTAGCTGATTTGCTAGCTGACTTAGCTAGCTATCTGACTAGCTAGCTGGATATCTAGCTGACATTACTATCTAGCAAACAAGCTATCTAGCTGTATAGCTAGCTGACTTAACTAGCTAGCTAACTGGCTAGTTAGATGGCTAGCTGATTTAAATATCTACCTGACTAGCTAGCTGAATAGCTAGCTGACTTAACTTGCTAGTTGACTAGCAACCTGATTAGCTAACTGACTTAACTAGGTACCTGAATAGTTACCTGACTTGCTAGTTGACTTAACTAGCTAGCTGGCTAGCTAGGTGACTTAACTAGCTGACTAACTGATTGGCTGGCTAGCTGGATCTCCAGCTGACTTAACTCACTAGCTACCTGCCTGGCTAGCAGGCTAGGCAGCCAGCAGTCTAGCCAGTGGGCTGGCGACCTGGCTAGCCAGATGACTTGAATAGACAGCCAGTTGGTTGGACAGTGGAATATCCAGCAGGTTTAAATAGCCAGGCACCCTGTTGGTCAGCTGGTTAGGCAGCCAGCTTAACGAGCTGGCCACCTACCTGACCAGCCTGCTAACCAGCTGGCTTATGTTGCCAGCCACCTAACTAGCCAGCCGGCTAACCAGTTGTCTTAACTAGCTGACTTAGCTAGATAGACATCCTGCTAGCCAGCTGGCTTAACTAGCAAGCCACCAAGTGTGCCAGACGACTATCCAGCTCACTTAACTCACTGACTAAACTAGCTAGCAAGCTGACTAGCCAGCTGACTTAATTAGCTAGCTACCTACCTAGACAGGTGGCTAGTCAGCTGACTTAACTAGGTGACTTAACCAGCTAGCCAGCAGGCCAGCCAGCTGACTTTACTCGCTAGCTACCTAGCTAGCCAGATGGCTAGCCACTTGAAATAAGTAGCTGATGTAACAATGTAACCAGTTGGCTAGCCAGCTGACTCAAATACTTGACTTAACTCTTTAGCCAGCTGGCTAGCCAGGTGACTTAACTAGCTGACATCACTAGGTAGCCAGGTGGCTAGCCATCAGACTTAATTAGCCATCTACCTATGTATTCCACTGGCTTGCCAGCTGACTTAACTACTTAACTACCTAGCTAACCATCTTGCTAAGCAGCTAACATAAATATCTGTTGTAACTAGCTGCCCTGCTTTCTAGCCGGTTGAATTATCTAGCTTGCTACATAGCTAGCCAGCTGAATATCCAGCAGAATTAACTAGGTGACTTATCTAGCTAGCCAGCTGTCAGGCAGTGACTTAACTAGCAAGAAACCTACCTACCCAGCTGACTAGTCAGCTGACAATAGGTGACTTAACTAGCTGAGTTCATTTAGCTAGCTAGCTGACATATCTAGCTGACTTAATTAGCTAGATTCTAGTTTTCCAGCTGACGTAAATAGCTGAAATAACTAGTGAACCAGATGGCTGCCCATTTGATGTAAATAGCTTTTTAACTAGCTAGCCAGCTGGCTAGACAGCTGAATTAACGTGCTGACTTAACTAGCTAACCAGCTGATTAGCCAGCTGACTAAAGTAGCTGACTTAACTAGCTGGCCAGCTATCTATCCACTTGACCTAATTGCCTAGGTACCTAGCTAGCCAGCAGCCTAGCCAGCTAGTTAAGTCAGCTACTTAACGATGTAGCTGACTTAACGATGTAGCCAGCTGGCTAGCCAGCAGAGTTAACTACCAATCTACCTAGCTAGACAGCTGTATAGCCAGTTGACTTAACTAGCTGATCAAACTAGATTGCCTTTAGGCTAGACAGCTGACTTAAGTAGCTACCTACCTACATAGCCTGCTGTCTTGCCGGCTGGCTTGACGAATAACTACCTAGTTAACCTGCTGGTCAGTGAACTGACTTAACTAGGTGACTTACCTAGTTAACCAACTGGGTAGCCAGCTGACTTAACTAGATAGCTACCCTGATAGGCCACTGGTTAGCCAGCTGACTTAACTAATTGTCTTAACTAGCTAGCCAGCTGACTTAACTAGTTAATTTAACTAGCTTGCCAGCTGAATGGCCACCTAAATTAACTAGATGATGTAACTTGCTAGCCAGCTGTCTACCCAGCTGACTTAACTAGCTGATGTAAATAGATGGTCTGCTTGCTAGTCAGCTGAATTAACTATCTTGCTATATAGCTAGCCAAGTGGCTAGTCAGCTGATTTAACTAGTTGACATAAATAGCTAGCCAGCTGTCTAGCCAGCTCACTTAATTATCAAGCTACCTAGAAAGCCAGTTGGCTAGCCAGTTGGCTTAACTAGGTGACTTAATTAGCTAGTCAGTGTGCTAGACAGTTGACCTATTTATCTAGTTACCTAGCTAGCCAGCTGTCTTGCCAGGTGATTTAACTAGGTGACTTAACTAGCTAGCCAGCTGGCTAGCAGGCTGACCTAACTTCCTAGCTACCTAGCTAGCAGCTGGATAGCCAGCTGACTTAACTAGCTAGCTACCTGCATAGCCTTAACTAGATGGCTTGTGAGCTGACTTACCTACCTAGCTGCCTAGCTCACCAGCTGGCTAGTGAGCTGACTTAACCAGGTTACTTAACTAGATTGCTCACTGTCTAGCCAGCTGACTTAACTAGCTAGCTACTCAGCAGGCCAGCAGGCTAGCCAGCTGACTAAACTCGCTGACTTAACTAACTAGCAAGCTGACTTAATAAGATGACTTAACCAGCTACCTACCTAGCTATCCAGCTGGCTTAACTAGCTGAAACACCTAGCTAACCGGATGGCTAGCCATCTGACTTAACTACCTTTTTAACTACCTAACCAGATGGATAGCCAACTGACTTAGTGAGTTGACTTAACTAGCTAGCCAGCTGTTTGCCAGCTGACTTAACTAGCTGACTTACCCAGCTAGTCAGCTGACTAGCCAGATGACTAAACAAGCTGGCTACCTATCCAGCCAGCTGGCTAGCCAGCTGTCTTACCTATCTGACTTAAGCTTGCAAGCTGGCTAGCCAGCTCACTTAACTATCTTGCTAACTACCTAGCTAGCAGGCTACCCAGCTAAATTAACCAGGTGCATTGAACAGCTATCCTGCTGGCTAGCATGCTGACTTATCTAGCTAGTTGCCTACGTAGCCAGCTGGCTAGA
>NW_006982096.1:0-678 GCF_000164805.1 Carlito syrichta | reverse complement strand
GTTCAAGGTCCACTTATGAATGAGGACATGTGGCACTCAGTTCTTTGTTTATGTGATATATCATTCAGTATTATAGACTCTAAAGTTTAAGGTGCTGCGACGTTCATAATTTTTGTCCTTCTTTTACGGCTGAGTAAATATTCCATCGTGTATATGTACCGCAATTTTTTTATCCAGTCCTCTTTCGATGAGCAGCATGGTTGGTTCCATTTTTTTTGCTATTGTAAACAATGCTGCAATAAACATGCCTATGCAGGTATCTTTTTCATAGAGTGATTTGAGTTCCTCTGGGTATATTCCCAAAAGGGGGATTTCGGGGTTGTATATTTCTAAGGTGCCCCACCCAAAGCAGTCACCCACCACTGTGTATCACCACAGCATGTGACACTCACATGCATCTTCAGTTAACTTATTACTACAGTGGTCCAGATAACAGGATTTATATGCTATGCCATTTCCCAGTACATATTCAGGAATATTAAAAAAAATCGTAGAGAGCACATTGGAGTTCACTAAATACAAAAAAAAGGAGAAAAATAAACTATAAAAGTATCTGGTTCAGCGGACCTGCATCTCTTTAGGAAACCCTAAATTTCTTAAGGATTGGAAAACAAGACCCAGTTAAACAAGTTCAAGAGAGAAACTGTTTCTCAGCCATCAATAGAATCCTGGGTGTTT
>NW_006982095.1:0-801 GCF_000164805.1 Carlito syrichta | reverse complement strand
TTAGGCGCTGAGGTAAAGTTTGTTGCTAGGTGGGCGGGGCAATGGAAGTCTCTGCCTGGAGAATGGCAAGGCAGTTAAGCAGATCTGTTTTTCTCTGCTTGTCTGGGTCCTCTGGCTTGGGGTTTCACGCTGAGTGCCTCAGCCAGGGTGGACCCGGAGTTCCAGAGCTCCAAAGTTCCATAGTGCAGACTGTAAATGACGAGAGTGGCGCTGGGACCCTACAGAGTATTCAGCCAGTAATGGAACCGGTGTCTCTGAGGGGCGGGCGCTCAGAGCCTCCCTGTGCGACCTGCGGTGCTGGGTGCCAGGCCGGGGAGAGAGCTGGAGGGAGCAGGGACCCAAAACTTCCCCGCACGCTGCAATACCTGGCCTTAGGAAATGAGGTAAAGTTTCTTGCTAGGTGGGCAGGGCAATGGAAGTCTCTGCCTGGAGAATGGCAAGGAAGTTTAAGTAGATCTGTTTTTCTCTGCTTGTCTGGGTCCTCTGGTTTGGGGTCTCACGCTGAGTGCCTCAGCCAGGGTGGACCCAGAGTTCCAGAGCTCCAAAGTTCCAAAGGGCAGGCTCTAAACGGCAAGAGTGGCGCTGGGACTCTACAGAGGTCTTCAGCCAGTAATGGAACCGGTGTCTCTGAGGGGTGGGCGCTCAGAGCCTCCCTGTGCCACCAGCGGTGCCAGGTGCCGGGCCAGGGAGAGAGCTGGAGGGAGCAGGGACCCAAAACTTCCCCGCACACTGCAATACCTGGCCTTAGGAAATGAGGTAAAGTTTGTTGATAGGTGGGCAGGGCAATGGAAGTCTCTGCCT
>NW_006982094.1:0-4839 GCF_000164805.1 Carlito syrichta | reverse complement strand
GGTTGTGTTATGTCAGAAAGTCCTCCATTCCGTTTAGGTTTTTGAATTTGTTTCCATGCAGGTGTGCATAGTAATCGCTGATAATTTTTTTTGTATTTCTTTGGGAGTCTATTGTGATTTGATCTTTTCATTTCTGTATTGTGTTTATTTGGGCCTTTTCTCTCTTTTTCTTGGTCAGTGTGGCTAGGTGTCTGTCAATATTGTTCATTGTTTGAAAGAACCAACTTTTTGTTTCATTGTTTTTTTTTCCCTATGGTATTTTTGTCTTCTATGTCCTGTATTTAGACTTTTACTTTAGTAATACAGATTATTCTGCTGAAGTTAGGGTTTTGGTGGTCTTGTCTTTCCAGCTCCCTTAGGTGATTTGTGAGACTGTTAATTTGTGATCTTTCCATTTTCTTGACATGTGTTTGTAAACAAATGATTTCCCTCTTAGAGCTGATTTCATGACATCCCAGAGGTTTTGGTAAGACGTGTCTTTATTTTCATTTGTTTCCAGACATCTTATAATATCTGCTCTGACTTCTGTGTTGACCCAGGTGTTGTTCAGCATCATGCTGTTGTTTAGTGTCCATATCTTTGTGGGCTTTTTTGTTGTTGATATTTATTTTTATTCCACTGTGGTCTGAGAAGGTACATGGCAGTATTTCAATCTTATGGAATTTGTTTATGCTAGATTTATGACCAAGGATGTGGTTAATCTTGGAGTATGTTCCATGTGGTGATGAGTAAAATATATATTCTGCTGTTGTTGGGTGGAGTGCTCTGTAGGTATCTATTAAGTTCATTTGGCCAAGTGTCAAGTTGAGGTTTCAGATCTCCTTATTGGTTTTATTGTCTCAATGATCTATCTAGGGTTGTTAGTAGGGTATTTAAATTCGCAGCTATGATAGTGTTAGAGTCAATATCTTTTTTTAGTTTACCTAGAAACAGCTTTAGAAAAGTTGTTGCTCCTCTGTTTTGTGCATATGTGTAAAATGGATATTTCTTGTTGATGGGTTAAACCTTTTATCATTATGCAGTGACCTTCCATATCTTTTAAATTTTTGATAGCTTAAAGGATATTTTGTCTGATATTAAGATCACAACTCCTGCTTTCTTTTGTGTTCCAGTCATCTGAAAATTTGTTTTCTATCCTCTAACTTTGAGTCTATGAGTGTCCATTCTAGTAAAATGAGTCTCCTGGAGACAGCATATTGCTGCATCATGTTGTTTTTTTAAAAAAATCTAGTTTGTCATTCTATATCTTTCAGTGGTGCATTTAGTCCATTCATGTTCAGGCTAATTATTGAGATGTGAGAGTTTATCCCTGTCATGAGGTTCTTATAGAGTTTGTTGTTGTTTGTTTTTTATTTGTTTGTTGGTTTTCTTTTGATTTTTGGGTTGGTATATGTTTGTTTTTTCAATCTTTTTGCTGCATTCTTGGAATGAGCAAGGCTGTTCTTTTTTTTCTTTCTTCTGGGCTTAATACTTTCTTAAGTGTTTCTTGTAGAGCTGATCTAGAGGCAGCATAAACTCTTAGGAATTAAATGTCTGGGAAGGATTTTAATTTTACATCACTGACAAAGCTTAGCTTAGCTAGGTAGAGAATTCTTGGTTGAAATTGTTTATCTTTGAGAACTTTGAAGATCGGACTCCAGTTTCTTCTAGGCTATAGTGTTTCTGTAGATAAGTCTGCTGCTATTCTAATTGGTCTTCCCTGATAGATAGTCTGACCTTTCTCTCTCACTGTTTTTAGAATTTTTTCTTTTATACCTACTTTGTGTAAGCAAATTACTGTGTCTAGGAGTTGGTCTTCTCATTTGATGTCTTGCAAGCATTCTCTGAATCTCTTTTGTTTGAATGGTCATTTCTCTGATGAGAGGAGGGAAATTTTCTTGGATAATTTTATGGGCTGTTTGCTTCCAGTGGTCTCTGTCTATGTGCCTCAGGAATGCCAATTAAGCAAAGGTTTGGCCTCTTGATGTAATCACACACTTCTTGCAGGATTTTTTCTGTCTTTTTAAGTGTCTTTTCTATGTTTTTAACACTTTGGGTTAGTTCCATATTTGGGTCCTCAAGCTCTGAGACTGTTTCTTCTGCTTGGTTAATCCTGCTTTCCATGCTTGTCAATTTGTTGTTTATTTCACTTACTGCATTCTTTATTGCTGTCATCTCAGCTATCAATGCCTTCATTCTTTCCTCTTGTCTCTCCTCATTTCTATTCATCCTCTCTATTATCTTCATTACTGGGGTTTGTGGCTTGAGACCAGCCATTCTGGGTACTCTTTGTTGTTTGAGTTCTGAATTCTGTATTCTCAGATGCTGTCTTTCCAGGAGTCTGCATGGGACCTGTGTTCTTCCTTTGGTTCTTCTTCATTTGTGATGGTTTTCCTCCCACTTTTTACCTCTTCTTTCATTCCATTGTTCAGTGATGGGGGATAGCTTTCACTTCTGCTTGCTCAATCCCTATTCTTCCTTATATAGATCCTCTGGATTTGTTCAGTTTTGAAGCTGGATTGGGGATGGGGGCTGTGCTTTTAGCAGTTTTGAGATTTGAGTAAGGTGTGATGGGGGAAGCTGTGGCTCAGAAGTTACCTTCAGATTCTAGTATCCACTGACTGATGTGTGGGCCCCCCAGAACCTGCTTCCCTTCCCCTTACAGTCTGTCCATGCAGTGGGGATGTATGTATGCTCCTGAAAGCAAAGTGAGATAAGAAAAAGGAAAATAATGGAAAAAGGAAGAAGGGGGATGAAAGGAAGATGAAGAGACAGAAGAAGAAGAAGGAAAACAGGCACACTGACTAACAAAGAAACAAAGACAAACAAAATACACACAAAAATGTCTGATGGTGCAAAAATACCCATACACAAACAGAAAATCTAGAAAACTAAAAGAACAACAACAACAAAAACAAAGCAAAACAAATACAAAAATATAAACAAAACAGAAAAAAAAGAGATCCTTCTGTGACTGTCTCTGGAACTTCAGGTTCCCCCCCGCCCCGCTTTTTACTGGAGGGACTAAGCACCACTGCAGTCTCCAGCCCCTCCCCTTCACTTTCAGCTAAGGCTGATCAGGTTGCTCTCAGCATGGATCAGATGACCCACGGGCCGCTGGGAGAGGAGGGTGAATCACTTCCGGACTCACCCCAGCTTGTCTGTTGCTGCTGCCAGTCTCCCACTCCGATCAGACATGTCTGTGCCTGGTCCAGTGTGAGAGTGGGGCATCTGTTTCACCGTGTCCACTCCTGAAGTTTCCTCTCTGGGCCAGTGATAGTTAATCCCAGAGGGGTGCAGTGGTCACCTCCAGTAAGGTTGGAGGCTGAACAGAGTTGGGTGGGCCAGAGCAGGTCTCTTCCCAGTCCCAGTACAGAGAAAATGGCAACAGTAGGTGCCTCCTCACAGGAGGTGGGGATCAGCTCCAGATTTCCTCTGCATGCCTTCTCCATGGCTCCTGCTGCCAGTGCCCAGCCCACTGCCACAGGAGGTGGCACGGGCCAGGTGTCAGGTGCTGAGAAGCAGCTGATCTCTGCTGTCCAAGAGACCCCCAAGAATGGTGGAAAATTGCGGGGGCCCGCCCCGCAAGGGTCGTGGGATGTCCTGAAGGAGAGACGGATAGGCGACGGACGAAGATCATATACCAGACACCTGCTACTTGAACAGATGACAATTTAATGCTAGTTAATACAGAGCTTTTATACCATTTTTGAAGGGGCAAGACAAAGAAAACTCTTTCACATACATATCTTTTAAAAGTTACCAGCTAGTGGTCTTAGTAGCAAACAAACCAAGATTCCCATAGGCTTTAGTAGCAAACAAACCAAGATTCCCATAGGCCTCCAGACAACGTCTTATTCATAAAGCCAACAATGACACTCTCAGTCCAATGTCCCAAATTACAAATGTTTCAAGAAAGTTTCTTTAAGTGTATATTTCTTTATGTGTCAGGAATATTCTCATCTTAGGCTCTTATGTTCTTCAGAGTCCTGTGATCGCCTCCCTTGTCCAGATGTCCTCGTTACTTTTCTCTTATCTTGCAGTGCTTGTTTCTAAAGAGAACTCAAAAGAAACTTTTAGCAATGTTTCCCAGGCCCCTCAAGGTTGCTTTCTGTTTTAGCTGATCTGTCATAAAAGTGTCTGATTATTATATTATGAGTTCAGTGAAAACCCACTCTATAAATGTTAACTTAGAGTTTTAACTATAGAATTAAGTAGAAACCTTAATATTAATCCTTATCCTAAGTTAATGAAAACAGTGTTATAAATCACCTACATAACTCCTAGATAAGTGTTAGAACTTATAATGAATTTATAATGAACTTACTATAAATTTGTTCTTCTCAAAATTCTTATGTCTAAACACTAAATTACATAATTATAAATCAAATAAGGAGTGAATATACTTATATCATTTATTACTTAAGCAGTATCTAGTAACTGATAACCAAGTGAAAGAAAGCATTCTTGATGTGCTTCAGAGTTTAACCCTTGCATATGTTAGAAAAGGCCAAGCAGCATAGTGGGAAAATGGAAAAATGGACCATGACATCTCCAGGTTAGCTGTGATTATTCGAATAAACATGCCATCTTCTTCTTCCACGACTGCACAGAATTTCTTCAGCCGTACCAACAGCAAAGACGGAAGACAGAAGGGCCTCAGCTGCCTGGACTCGCTTTGCGGCCGGGGGTCCTCAGCGCACCTGGACTTTGTCAATCAGGTGGGCCTCCAAGGCTGGCTCCCAACAGAAAATCCCGCATGCCTGGGGCTCTGATCTCAGAGCAGTGGTGGTTGTAATCACCTCTGGAGGGGAGCCCTGGGAGCTTGATCCCAAGTATCCCTCTGATGGACCTTTGCTC
>NW_006982093.1:0-939 GCF_000164805.1 Carlito syrichta | reverse complement strand
GTCCCCAGTCTCGGAGGGAAGGAAGCTTCCAGCTGGAGGGCAGAGAAAAGGCTCCAGGCATTAATGACAGATAGGCTGGGACAAACAAGGCCCAGAATTCTCCCAGCCCCACAGGATGTGGTGAGTGGAGCAGCGAGAGAAAATCAGAGACAGCCATCTAGAAACACAAACAACACTGCAAGGGAAAAGCCCACGCCACACAGGGACTCTTCACTCATGGTGCCTACGAGCCCACGACTGGCAGGAGGAATCGTGTCTCAAAGCTTCTGGAAGGAAAATCCTGCCTTGCTCCTGAGGTCAACCTAGGGGGTCAGGAATTGAACCTGGTGTCCTGGAGGCCACATGGCTGACTCAGGCATTGCATGAGACACAGGGGACAGGGTCTTGCCATCCTGACCCTCCACCGAGGCCCACGCTGAGCCACGCTACACACAAGACTCAGTGTTGACACTCGCTCACTCCCAGTCAAGGTCATGTTGCAACTGACTGGACTTGAGGGCAGCTGCAGGGAAAGCAACAAGCTCAGCCAGGGAAACCGCCAAGGTCAGCATTGCCAAAGACAGTTGGTAAACACACAGATGAAAAGAAATGTTGGCCTTACCAGGGATGGAAAAATAGAAATCTCTAAAAGGAGAGCATTTTGCACCCACTGAATTTTTATTTTTTAAGCTAATAATGCCCAGTGTGGATGAGATTGTGATGAAACTGGCATGTTTGCTGGGTGAGGAAGGCAGTGTAAACAACCCTCTTTGAAAGTCATTTGCAATATGGGAAAAGAGTCACAGAACAGGACCCTGAGACTCAAAAGCCTTCTGCTGAGAATCTACCCAAAGGATTTTCCACAGAGTGAAAACTTACAAGCACAGAGATGCTCATGGCATCCGGAGGTGTAAACACAGCAAAATACTAGAAGCTCTATCATTTTTGCTAACAGAGAAT
>NW_006982092.1:0-689 GCF_000164805.1 Carlito syrichta | reverse complement strand
TGCAGATATATCAGGCCATTCACCCGGGCTGGTCTCTGACCCCTGGGCTCAGGTATCCTGCACCTCAGACTCCCATGGCCTGGTCTGGATGCCGTATGCCACAGTGCCTGGCCTGGTCTTGCATGTACTGTCGGCAGGGGCAATGCCTCAGCCGTTTTAGAGGCTGAGGTGGGAGGATTGACAGGGCCCACGATTTTGATGCTGGTGGTGAAAGACATTTGTGTCCCTGGGCCCCAGCCTGGGCCAGAGAGCCAGACTTTGTCTCCAAAAACATGAGAATTGTACACAGTTTCTCAACTGCACGTGGTGTGTTCACAAGGCGACTGGCTTTAGAGCCAGGAAAAATGAGTTGGGGGAAGAAATGTCCCCAGGTGAGGGATGTGTTGCTGACTTTTCTTGGCAGAAGGTCCTCGTTGCTGAGTTGGAGTGTCTGCCTGCTTGAGAATACTTCACACCTCGAAGAGGAAAGCCAGCAGGAACCTGGCCAGGGAGTGTGGGAACTCCCACAACAAAGCAGGGGCAACCATTTGGGGTGGGTTGGGGTTGAAAAGTGTCGAGCTTGGGGGAACATCACATGTGGGGAGGTGGGGGGAAGGACTGAATGGAGAAAATTTGTAGGAGAATGTATTTCTTTCCTTCCTTCCTTCCTTCCTTCCTTCCTTCCTTCCTTCCTTCCTTCCTTCCTGCTG
>NW_006982091.1:0-554 GCF_000164805.1 Carlito syrichta | reverse complement strand
TATTTCTGGAAGGTAGGTCAGTGTCAGAGCCACTCACAATGGCCGCTTCCTCCTGAGGCACATGGCCAACCTGAACAGCAGCAGCAGCATGGTGGTGGTGAGGATGGCGGACACTGAGGCAGAGGTGATGATGACAATTCTCTGCCGGAAGGGCACAGGTTCTCCACTGGGCATATTCTGATAGCGAACATCTACATGAGAAGACAAGAGGCAGAGTGAACAGAGATGTCACCGCTGAGCCACCCACAGTCAAGGCCAACCTGCAGGGACAACCTGCTTGCCCTGCTCATTGCAGAAATGAAAACCTGAGTCAAACTGTTCAACTCCTATGCCTGTAAGTCTGTCAGGAAACCATGTAAAAATGAACATCATCACTGGTGTCGAGACATTCCAGGGAGCAAACTAGAATCAAGGAGAAGTGCCCCGGGGAAGTCTGTCTGGACTGTTTAGCAGTTAGAAGTCGGAACTAGAGTCTATAATACTGAGTGACCTCACACAGAAACAAAGATCAGAATATCACATGTTCTCACTCATATAATGGACGTTGAACATCC
>NW_006982090.1:0-798 GCF_000164805.1 Carlito syrichta | reverse complement strand
TTCCTTGGAAGTAAAAACATAAAATTCCTCAACTGGCAGTTGATAACTGACAGAGCCAACATCACATTGTCCTGCAGACAGATGGGTATAGGACCCATCTCCTCCTTAAATCAACTGTGTGACCCCTAAGGACTAACTTTCCTGGGAGTCCTTTGCTCCCTCATCTGAAGCTTGGGGAATTATATTCAGTAGCACTTACCTAAACTTAGTGTGTGGAATACTGGCTTCCTGGCAGGTTATTAAGTGTTCTATTGAAAAACAAAACAGAACAAGACAGAAAAACAAGGCAACAAAGCTCTAAGATCAATTAGTTCATGCTGATTAAATAACATCAAGTGATTTACACCCAAAATGTATGCATACATTTTGGTATTTGTTATTATTCTCTTCCTGTGCCCATTTTTAACTCTGTTATAGATGTTGACAATGAAAGAACAGTATAACTAGTATATCCTTTTCTGTATCCATACTTTCCCCAGATTTTTAGTTTTCAAAATAAAAAATTCTTGGCAAAAAACTTGAACATAAGAACACAAAGTTCATTTAGGCATACAACTAAGTTCTTTATTTAAATTCACCTCTTGCTTGGCTGAATTTAGTTTTCAAGTAGTCCTTTTGTTTAATTTTGACTGGGTTTGTCTTAAAAAAGGAATCACAAATGTTGTGTTCTTACATACTTAAAAATGTCCATCTTGAACAATATTAGAAACTCTGTGGTTATAATTCTATCTTTTTTTTTTTTCATTAATCAGTAGTTTTTATTATGGTTTTGTGGGGTACAGTTAAGGGTAGGTGTAC
>NW_006982089.1:0-799 GCF_000164805.1 Carlito syrichta | reverse complement strand
GCTATTTATGTCAGCTAATTAAGTCAGCTGGCTAGCCAGTTGGCTAACTAAAAGGCGAGCAAGTTTTTTCAGTTGGCTATACAGGTTGCTAGGTAATTAAGTCAGCTAGTTAAGTGAGCAGGCTATCCAGCTAGCTAGCTATGTAGGGAGCTAGTTAAGTCAGCTGGCTAGCCAACTGGCTAACTAGTTAAGTAAGGTAGTTGAGTCAGTTGGTTAGTCAGTTGTCTAGCAGGTTAAGTCAAATCGTTAATTCAGCTGGCTTCCCAGCTGGCTAGCTAGGTAGCAAGCTAGTTAAGCCAGCTGGATATCCAGCTGACTAGAAAGCAGTCAGCTAATTAATTAATTTGGCTTCCAAGCTAGCTAGTTAGGTAGATAGCTAGTTAAGTCAGCTGGCTAGCCAGCTGGCTAGCTGCTTTAGTCAGCTAGTTAATTCAGCTGTACAGCCAGTACTCTAGCTACTTAAATCAGCTAGTTAAGTCAACTGGACAGCCAGCTGGCTAGCAGAATATGTAAGCTAGTTAAGTCAGCTGCCTAGCTAGCAGGCTAGCTAGGAAGTTGCTAGTTAAGTTAGCTATTTAAGTCATCTGGCTAGCTAGGTAGCTAGCTAGTTAAGTCATTTAGTTAAGTCAGCTGTCTAGCCAGCTGCAAAGCAGAGTAGCTAGCTAGTTAAATCAGCTGGTTAGCCACTAGTTAGGTCACACAGTTAAGTCAGCTCGTTGGTCAGCATGTTAGGTAGGTAGTTAGGTAGTTAACTCAGCTGGCAAGCCAGTGGACTATTTAGGTAGGTATCTAGTTAAGT
>NW_006982088.1:0-327 GCF_000164805.1 Carlito syrichta | reverse complement strand
CTCGAAGTTCTGTTTCTTGTTTGTCCCATAGCAGACAACCTGGGATTTCTTTTGATTGAAGGCACGTACAACAATGATTCTTTATTCGTACTTCGTTGGAGTTCATGCAGTGTCATGTAGCTAAGGATTCTCTTGATTCCTGGTTCGAAACCCTGATTCTTGTTTAGCCCTTAGAAAGAAGTCATGTATATTTTTTGATAGAGGAACTGTGGAAAACAGATTTCTTCTATTACCAAGAGGCCATATAGTTTCCTGTATATGAGGATTGCTGTTACCAACATTCATGCCTCTAATCCCTGATGCTTCTTTAGCCGTCAGCATGATGAT
>NW_006982087.1:0-607 GCF_000164805.1 Carlito syrichta | reverse complement strand
CAACACGCAGGGTCCACGCAAGCATTTTTAAACTGCTGTTTACATCATGTCTGCTAGCCTCCTCCTGGCCAAAGCATGTCACATGGCCAAATGCAGAATCAAATCACCTGGAAGTACAGTCTATCTACTAAAACGGGGAGGTAAGAAGCAGAGATTAACCGGGCTCGGTGGCTCAGCCTGTTATCCCACACCTTGGGAGGCTGAGGTGAGTTGATTGCCTGAGCCTAAGTGTTCAAGACCTACCTGGGCAACTTGGTGAGACCTCATCTCTACAATAAATCAAAAAATTAGTCAGGTGTGGTAGCGAGCGCCTATAGTTCCAGCTACTTGGAAAGAGGCAGAAGGATCACCAGAGCCCAGCAGGTCGAGGGTGTGGTGGCCAGGAGCAGCCACTGCACTCCAGTCTGGGCGACAGAGTGAGTTTTTCCAACTCAAAAAAAATCATAATAAAAAATATTGATTATTAAAAAAAGAAGCAGAGATTAATTTTTAATCTGCTTGTGTGGGGAAAAACAACTTTCTGAAATTTCAAAATACTCTATTTAGTAACTTGCCTTAGTTAAAACAAAAGGCAAAATGCCAAGTTTGAATTTAAGACTGAATACTT
>NW_006982086.1:0-2991 GCF_000164805.1 Carlito syrichta | reverse complement strand
TCAGTACTTTTAGCAGTAAAAATGATTTTTGGTTACATGGATACACTGTGCAGTGGTGAGCAAGTCTGGGCTTTAAGAGTACCCACCACTGCCACCTGTGCATATTGTATCTGATAGGTGATTATTTTCAACACTCTCCCCTTCTCACAATCTCCCTGCTTAGTCTCCAGTGTCCATTATACCCTCCCCATGCCTTTGCAGACCGTTAGCGGAGCTCCCACGTGTAGTGGGACCATGTGATGTTTGGTTTTCTGTTCCTGTGTTATGTCACCAGATAATGGTCTCCAATTCCATCCAAACTGCTGCAAAAGATATTAGTTTATCCTTTTTCATGACTGTATTTAATACATAGAGTACTATTCCTGTGTGTGTGTGTGTGTACCATTTTCATTATCCACTGATCAGTTCATAGACATTTAAGTTGATTACACATCTTTGCAATTGTGATTTGTGCTGCAATGTTTATTGAGTTTAACCTATTTTTTGTATGGAGACCTCTGTTTGTGTGTCTGTTTTGTAAGATGACCTCTGTTCCTTTGGGTAGGTACCAGGTAGCAGCATTGCTGGATGGTAGATTTTTTTGTTCTTTTTTTTTTTTTGAGTTGAAATCTCACTCTGTCGCCCAGACTGGAGAGCAGTGGCTGCTCCCAGCCACTGCAGCCTTGACCTGCTGGGCTCTGGTGATCCTTCTGCCTCAACCTTCTGAGTAGCCAGAATTACAGGCATACGCTACCACGCCCGGCTGATTTTTTTGATTTATTGTGGAGATGAGGTCTTGCTGCCCAGGCGGGTCTCAAACCTGCAGGCTCAGGCAATCCACTCACCTCAGCCTCCCAAAGGCGTGGGATTACAGGCTGAGCCACCGAGCCCAGCTGATTTTTTTGTTCTTTGAGAAGCTTGTACACCGACCCCCAGTGAGGTTGCACTTATTTACACTCCCCCCCCCACAGTGTGTGAGAGTTCTCTTTTTACCACATCTGCACCAACATCTATTGTTTTTGATTTTTCAATAATGGTCATTCTGGCTGGTTTAAGGTGGTCTTCTGTGGTTGCAGTTTGTGTTTTGACAAGGGCATCTTGCCATGTGCTTGGTTTTCTTCTGGTATCTTCTTTTTGGGGTGTCTGAGTATGTCTTTGCCCACTCTTTTCTTTCTTTGTTTCCTCACTGTTGAGTTTTAAGAGCCTTTGTAAGTTTGGGGTACTAGTCTTTTATCAAATATGTGTTTTACAAAGATTTTCTGCCAGTCTGTGGTTTGTCCTCTCATTCTCCTAACTGTGATTTTCAGAGAAGAGTTTAGATTTGTAATGGAGGCCACCTTCCCAATGATACCTTTTATGCATCATGCCTTTGGTTTCATATTCACAATCCCAGTGTTTTCCTGGGAAAGGGAGCTATTCCATCCAGGGTGTTGACAGGCACTCAATCACTTGGAGAGCCTCCCTGGAAAGGTGACCTTTTGCAGTCTTCCTGCAGGCAGCCACAGGAGTTCACTGCAGGAGCGTTCATACCAGACCCAGGATGTAGCACATTCAGTGAATTCAGACCGAGGCCAGGCTGAGGACTGCTTGATGGAGTGCAGAGCCCTGGGCAGCCCTCACCACCCTCAGAGCCCTCAGGTGGCTCCTGGGGCCTGGTCCCAGCCACCTCATCCTCTGGCTGTGGCGGGGTTGAAGGCAGATGTGCAGGCTTCAATGGGAGGGCTGAGTTTATGGGAGCAACTTAGAGACACTCATACTGTCATAAACAGACTGTTTCTGGCTAGATGCAGTTTTCCTTGTTTTCATTACATTTTTATCTTGTCTTTGGGGACCTGAATTTGGTTTTCTCTCAATGAGGACTTGGCCCAGCAGATCCAACAGAGAGCAAGACCCACCAAGCACAGTTTCCCCCTGAAGGCCATGGCTGCAACTCCAGGGGAACTTGCCTCTGCAGTGCCAGACTGCCCTGCACTGACCTGTTCACGACTGTCACTGTTCCCATCTCTGGGGGTCTGGGGAGTGTTGACCTCCCACCAGGGCATGTGTTTCTCTGGTGGACATCCCCTCCTCCTATGTTTCTGACTCTTCACCAGTCATGGAAGTCACATCCCCAATGCAACCCACATCCCTGATGCCACCCACTTATGAGTGTGATTTAGGAATCAAGATCTTTGGGAAGACTGGCCCTTCAAGGAGAACAATGGGGACACGTGAAGACCTGGACATGTGTCCAGTCATAGGGCCTGGAAGTGAGGGGGGTGTAAAGTCCAGGACTCTGGTGAGTAAGTCACCAGGACAGATGCAGTGACTCCATCTTGATTCTGTACCATCAGCCACGGGTGCAAGGCCAGACAACTCAGAGGTCATGTAGAGGATGCTCTTCAGATCATCCCTGTAAGTTAAAAAAAGTGATTCCCTACCATTCATATAGGTCATTCTATTAGGATTAAAATAAAATTTCCCTTGAACACATTGCCTTTAAAAATAGGCCAGGCACAGTGGCTTATATTTGTAAACCCAGCACTTTGGGAGGCCAAATAGGGAGGATCAGTTGAGGTCAGGTGTTTGAGACCAGTGTGGGCAACATAGTGAGATCTCATCTACATAAAAAGTAAAAAAAAAAAAAAGGCTGCCAAATGTGGTGGTGTGGACCTGTAGTCCTAGCTACTTAGAAGACTGAGGCAGAGGGATCACTTGAGCCCAGGAGTTCAAGGTTACAGTGAGCTATGAGTATTCCACTGCACCCCAGCCTGGGCAATAGAACCAGACACTGTTTCTAAAAAAAAATAAAGAAAGGAAAAAAATGTGGCCATTTCACAAGCTTTCTAGCTAATATCACGCATTCTTTCTCAAAGATGTTCGGTCCTTGCATGTAGACAGAACACATACATGTATACATACATATTTACACATGTGCACATACATACATATGCAGGCACACATGCTTACATGTACCCCACACATGTGCATACACACCTCTCCTTCCTCCACGCACACAATCCCTATCGCCCT
>NW_006982085.1:0-756 GCF_000164805.1 Carlito syrichta | reverse complement strand
GCTAGCAGGTTAAGTCAGCTAGTTATATCAGCTGGCTAGCCAGATGGTTAGCGAGGTAGCAAGCTAGTTAAGTCATCTGGATAGCCAGCTTGCTAGTTATTTAAGTCAGCTAGTTAATCAGCTGGTTTCCCAGTTGGCTAGCTAGGTAGCTAGGTAGTTAAGTCAGCTGGCTAGCCAGCTGTCTAACTCATTAAGTCAGCTAGTAAATTCAGCTGCCTGGCAGCTGGCTTGCTAGTTAAGTCAGTTAGTTAAGTCAGCAGGCCAGCCAGCTGGCTAGCTAGTTAAGTCAGCTAGTTAAGTCAGATTCCCTGCCAGCTGGCTATCTAGGTAGCTAGCTAGTTAAATCAGCTAGTTAAGTCAGTTGTTTAGCTAGGTATCTAGTTATTTAAGTCAGTTAGTTTAGTCAGCTGGCTAGCCAGCTACCTAGCAGGGTACCTAGCTTGTTAAATCAGATGGCTAGCCAGCTGCCTAGCTAGTTAAGTCATGCAGTTAAGAAAGCACGTTGACCACCATGTTAGCTAGGTAGTTAGGTAGTTAATTAGTTGGCAAGCTAGAGGTCTATGTAGGTAGGTACCTAGTTAATTGTGCTGGCTAGCCATCAGGCTATCTAGTTATGTCAGCAGGTAAGTCAGCTGGCTATCAAGCTGTCTAGCTAGGTAGGTAGCTAGTTAAGTCTGCTGGCTAGCAGGCTGGATACTTCGTTAATTCAGCTAATTAAGTCAGCTTGTTAGGCTGCTGGCTACCTAGGTAGCTAGG
>NW_006982084.1:0-5684 GCF_000164805.1 Carlito syrichta | reverse complement strand
TTGAATTATCAATTATTATGTACTGTACATAACTGTATGTGCTATACATGGAAAGACATACCACCCAAACAAACACTTTTTGGGTGGGGGGAGGGTGGGTCTCTTGCAGTACAGGCTTCCCCATCTAAATAAATGTCCAGGAACCCACTGGCATTAGCACACCAGGAAGCAATGTTTTGAGAGGCTATTTTCAGCTTCTGTGAGGTTTTTTTTTAAAAAAAAAAAAAAAAAAAGAAAAGATTTTTCAATGTTTTGCACATTTGTCATAGGCAATTCATATGAACAATGTGCGAAAGTAAAATTTTGATAACAAATGACTTGACTCACTACCTCATTCTCTCTATTCACCCAGTCTCATCCCGAATGACTTTTTATGTTTCACCAGATGAAAAAATCCTCACAGGGAAATGTTTTGCCAGTGTGGAACAAGTGAAACCCAAATGACAGAAACACTAAAAGTATCAAAATCGAGTTTAAAAAACTATTTTGAATAGTGAAAAAGCATCTTTATAAGTGGATTGCATCAAATAGTGAGTACTTTGAAGGTGACTGAAGTTAAAACAAACAAATACACAATATTTTAATTAAAAAATTCCATTTTTTGGCAGTCTCCTCCTTGTACTCTTATACAACTGAGTGTGCAAGACATTTTTTTTACACCAGCATCATCACAGACACAAATATGAGATCCATTATAAGTGTATTTCACAACAATTGTATGAGGTCCAAATTGACAAAAAAAAAAAAAAAATCATTATGCAGCAAATTACTACATGTCATGTCTTTTAATATGTAACAACATAGGTTTTTATAGTTCTAGAATTTAGCTTTAATGAACTCTATGGTTATACAATGGCATTATAGAAGTATGAACATGGTAAAGATTACACAAAGTAACAGGTATAGATATGTATTCAATATGACATAAAATGTATACATGTGTACATACATACATAATCTAAATAGGTATTACTATGACTGTTTCAATAATGACAAAACATAGCATACAAAGTAGCCTAAGTGTGAACGGTAGTTTGAAAGCCAATAAAAGTTAAAAATATACTTGTAGTATGATGACAAATAACTTATATTTCAAAGTTTTAAGGATTCAAGATGATCACAAAGCAGTAGCTGACATGCTCTCTTCTTTCCAAAGGGAAAAGAGAAGGTAGGCCCCGCTGCCAGTAAACTTGTGACTGCTTGTGCTCTTTTTTTATTTCCATATGAATTTCTGCATCGTATTCTTTAGTTCTGAGAAAAGTATATTGGTAATTTGATGGGGATTGAATTGAATCTGTAGATTGCCTTGTGTAATAAGTACATCTTGTCAATACCGATTCTTCCAATCAATGAGCATGGGATATTTTTCCATTTGCTTGTGTCACCCTTGAATTATTTGAACATTGTTTTGTTGTTCTCATTGCAAAGCTCTTTCACTCTTTGGTTAAGTGGATACCAAGGTATTTCATTTTTATTGTGGCTATTGTGAATGGGATTGTGCCTTTTATTTGGTTCTCTGTCTACCTATTGCTGGTGACCATAGAAATGCAATGGTCTTTGTATATTGATTTTGTACCCCAAGATTCACCAAAGCTGATTATCAGTGCAAGATGGTTTTTGACAGACTCTCTGGGGTTTTCAAAGTAAAGAGTAGTATTATCCACCATGAGGGTTATCTTAACTTTCTCTTTTCCTATTCAGATATCCCTAATTTCCTTTTCTTGCCTGGTTGCTGTTATGATGACTTCCAGCACTGTGCTGAACAGGAGAAGTGAGAGGGGCATTCGTGTCTTCTTATTTTAAAGGAGAGTTTTCTAATTTCTGTCCATTGAACAATTTGTTGGCAGTGGGCTTACTTTGGGTGGCTCTTACTGTTTTGAGAAATGTATCTTCTATGTCTAGGTGCTTGAGGTTTTTATCAAGAAGGGATGCTGGATTTTCTCATATGCTGTTTTAGCATCCAATGATATAATCATGTGGTTCTTGGCTTTACCTCTGTTAATGAGCTGAATTATATTTATGTTCTTGCAAATGGTGAACCACCCTGTATCCCTGGAATGAAGCTCATGTCATCATGGTGGAGGTTCCTTGAGATGTGATGTTGAATATGATTTGTTAGAGTCTTGCTTAGAATTTTTGTCTCTATGTTCATCAAGGTGACTGTTATGTAATTATCTTTCCTTGTTGTGTCTTTGCCAGATTTCTGTCTGACCAACATGCAGAAGAATGAACCTGGACCACTGCCTATCACCACACAACAATTAACTATAAATGGATCAAAGACCCAAAAGATAAAACCTCAAAATATAAGAATCTTAAAAAAAAAAAATAGGTAATACTCTTATGCACATTGGAATAAGCATTGAATTTTTCGACCAAATCCCCCAAAACAGATGCCATCACACTAAAATGGACAAGTGAGATCTCATCAAACTGAAAAGCTTTCGAATAGTCAAAGAAACTATCAAGAGAGTTAAAAGACAACCCACAGAGTGGGTGAAAACACTTGCTAAATATGTGTCTAACAAAGGTATAATATCAACCATCCAAAGGATCTCAAAGGAGCAGAATGGAAAAAAAACATAACCCTAATAAAAAGTGGGTAAAGGACATGAGAACTCTTGTCAAAAGAAGATATACACACAGCCAGTAGATACATTAAAAACAATTCCCAGCCTCACTAATCATCAGATAAATGAAAATCAAAAGTACAATGAGATACCACATAACTCCAGTAAAGATGGTCATTATTCACAATTTATAAAAACAATATATGCTGATATAATTGTGGAGAAAAGGGAATGCCTCTACAGTGTTGGTAGTGCAAGCTGTTTCTAACTCTATGAAAAGCAGTGTGTCTATTTCTAATAGAACTAAAAATTGACTATCCTTACGGTCTTGCAATCCCTCTTCTCCGGTTATACCCAGAGGAATATAAATTATTCTACAAGAAAATTAAAAAAAAATACACTTGTAAACCTATGTTTTTTTTCCCCCACCCTATTCACAATAGCAAAACATGGAAACAATTTTACTGCCCATTAAAAATGGACTGGATAAAGAAAATTTGGGACATATATACAATGGAGTATTTTGCAGTCACTAAGAAGAACAATATCATGGATTTCGAAACAAATTGGAAGGAATTGAAGACCATCATATTCAGTTATCTATGACAGAAACAAAGAATTGAATACCACATGTTTTCACTCAACTGTGGGACCTGAACATTATCACATTTGCCCTAAAGAGGGATTGGTAGTTGCATAATCAATAAATCAAAGGGGATGGTGCTGCGGTTTATTCTTGCTGTTATATCAATTTGACTCCTAACAGGCAATTTGAAAATAATAGAAATTTATTTTTCACAGATCTGTGGGTTGGAAGTGCAAGAATAATAATCATGCTAGTTTAGTATCTGCTGAGGTCTGCTCTCTGCTTTCAAGATGATACTTGTCGCTGAAAACATGACTAAAGGCAGAAGGGGGGAAAAAGTGATTGCTTGCTCCCTCCAGCACTTTTAAAGGCACACATCTATTCATGATGACAAAATCTCATAATTTGTCACATACCATAAGGTCCACCTCTTAATACCACCACAATAAGGATTAAGTTTCAACATGAATTTTAGAGGAGGCACAAACATTCAAACAATAGGAAGGAATGTTCCATTTCTTCACTGTTTAAGAAGGCTATTCTGTAAAAAGTAGGGCACTAATAAAAGAATATTTAAAGCACATTAAATAAGCAAATCTGTTTATTATAAAGTAAACAATAAAATAGTGAAAATAAAATTAATAAATTGAAATTTAAAAATTGTTAATTTTCAATTCATATAGTCTATTGTATTATAATTAATTGTATTAAATAAGATATTTCCATAAAAATAAATATACTTAAAAATGGGATAATATAGAAATCAAATTATTTTTATTTAAAGAAATACAAAGAATATTTATAATAAAAATAACTGTTTTCTCTTTTAATGAGACACTCCTTTAATATAAGCCTACAGAAAAATTTAAAATAGACATGAAAACATATACCATGCAAAAGAAACTCAAATAAACTGATATAGTTAATGTCCTGTCATAATATAAAAGCATTATTGCAAATGAAAAAGCATGCTTCTAAAAATATACATTTATACCGAGTCATTAGTAATATTTTTAAAAAGGTTATATGGAATGCTAATACAAGTCCAACATAGAATTGGAAGAAGCACCTAAAAAGGTACTCAAAAACAGGGATTTCACACTTTTCTCTTGCTGCTTTTAATACAGACTTTCCAGTGAACCTATAGAAGACTTCAGCTAAACAATTAATCAACACATAAATGAACACACACATACAATCTCTATGCAAATATCAAATATTTATTTTTTAAGTTCATATAAAAATGTTCCAAAAGTACACTACGATATCATCTTGCCAAGCACCTTAATATAAAAATACCGTGATGCATTTTCAAGGTAGAATCATGACAACCAAGCTTTACCTGTTGATACTTGAATACAGTTACACAAATATAATATTAATTAACTAAAAATTAGGAATTTAAAATAACTTAGTCACAATAGTTACATTTAGACACAGCCATAGAACACTTGCAACTTCACAGACAACCTTCTGATTGTAAGTTATTTAAAATATATGTCATTAACCAAACATTTGAAAACCTGAATGACTTGTAATTCAGTAATATATTTATAAATAAATTAAGAGCCAAAAACATCACAGTGAATATTCAAAATTATACAAATCCCCATGAAAATAAAGTCTTTCTTGTGAAAAACAGATTTTCTTAAAGGTATGCACACAAAAGACAAAAGCGGAAACTGAATTGTCTGAGAACACTTCAAGGAAATTTAATGGGAAATTTAATATTTACTGCCAGTAAATACAAGCAAAGTAGTAGAAGGGAAAAATAAATAGTACAAAATTATGATCTTAAACACAACTACAGTGGGGATGTACAACAAGCAAAAGTATTTTTAGTGAAAAAACTGTAAAATTGTGATAAAAGAATATTGAAGAAAAAACAGATAAGGACAGATTTTTGTTTCTGAATTAAACAAGAGAAATCATTATGGTTTTTACAGATATCAATCATTATTGATATTTAACTATAATCAGTATACATTTTAATATCCATATAGAATTTAATCTAGAAAATAAAAATTATCAAAATGCAGTACTACAAACAGATACTTAGTACAGACTTCATGTATTAAAGAATTTGATTATGCTATAAAAACTTTTCGACAAAATATTATAGGAACTCCAACGTCATTGCAACTGAATAAAAACTTTTATAAATGAAACAGTACTAAAAAAAGAAAAATGCTTCTAGGGTACAGAAAAAAGAGGAATGCCATTCAATACAGTCTTGATAGCAAGAGTTTTGAATAAAAGCAGTCAAACTTTCCTGTGAACATGGATAAAGAAATATATCATCTTGAATATAATATATTCACTGATTTATTTTTAAAGGGGCATTACACAATAACAATTATGATTTTTTTTTTAGAGACGCAAGACTGGTTTAACAGATGGAAGAAATAAGCCCTAGGAGAGGTTCATACCTATTATCCCAACACTTAAGTAGTTTGTGGTAGGAGGATTGTTTGAATCCAGGGAGCCAAAATATCCCAGGTAAAATATCTCTGGAAAAAAAAAAAAAA
>NW_006982083.1:0-4054 GCF_000164805.1 Carlito syrichta | reverse complement strand
TAGGTAGCTAGTTATGTCAGCTGTCTAGCTAGATAGCGAGCTAGGTAACTAGCTGGTTGAGCCAGGTGGTTAAGCCAGCAGGCTAGTTAGGTAGCTAGCTGGTTAATTCAGCTAGTTAAGTCAGCTTGCTTGCTAGTTAAGTCAGTGAGTTAACTCAGCTGGCTAGCCAGCTGCCTAGCTTTGTAGTTAGCTAATTAAGTCAACTGGCTAATCAGTTAGCTAGCTAGTTAAGTAACCTTGCTAAGTCAGCTCCCTAGCAAGCTGGATAGCTAGGTAGCTAGATACTTAATTCAACTAGCATGAGAGCAGGCTACCTAGGTAGTTAGGTAGTTAAGTCCGTTGGGTATCCAGCTGACTAACTAGGTAGCTAGGCAGTTAAGTCACCCTGCTAGACAGCTGGCTACCTGATTAAGTCAACTAATTAAGTCAGATAGATGTCAGATGGCTAGCTAAGTAGTAAGCTAGTTAAGTCAGCTGGCAAGCCAGATGGCTAGCTAGTTAAGTCAACTAGATAATTCTGCTGACTTCCTAGGTGGCTGGCTAGGTAGGTAGCTAGTTAAGTCAGCTAGTTAGTTATCTGACTAGCTGGTTAAGTCAGCTAGTTAATTCAGCTGGCCATTCACCTGGCTAGTTAATTAAGTCAGATAGATAAGTCAGCTGAACAGCCAGCTGGCTAGCTAGGTAGCTAGCTAGGTTAATCAGTTAATTGTTTCAGCTTGAGTACTAGGTAGCTAGGTAGTTTACTCACCTAGTTAAGTCGGCTGGCTAGCTGGTTAAGTCAGTTAGTTAAATCTTCTGGCTGGCCAGCTGCCTTTGTGTGTAGGTATCTAGTTAATTCAGATGGCTAACTAGCTGGCTAGCTAGTTAACTCACCTAATTAAGTCAGCTCGCTGGCCAGCTTGTTAGCTAGGTAGTTAGGTACTTAAGTCAGCTGGCAAGACAGCGGGCTATGTAGGTAGGAAGCTAGTTATGTCAGTTGTCTAGCCATTAGATAATCTAGTTATATCAGCTAGTTAAGTCAGCTGGCTATCCAGCTGTCTAGCAAGGTAGATAGCTAGTTAAGTTTGATGGCTAGCCAGCTGACTACCTTATTAAGTCAGCTAGTTAAGTCAGCTGGCTAGGCTGCTGGCTAGCTCGGTAGCTAGGCATTTAAGTCAGCTAACTCTCCAGGTGGCCAGCTAGTTAAATCAGCTAGTTTACTCAGCTGTCTAACCAGCTGGGTAGCTAGTTAAGTCAGCACATTATGTCAGTTGTAAAGCCAGCTGGCTTGCTAGTTTAATAGCTAGTTAAGTCAGATAGGCAGCCATCTGGTTCGCTAAATATTTTAGCTAATTAAGTCAACTGGCTAGCTTGGAAGCTAGCTAGTTAAGTCAGATACATATGTCAGCGAACTAGCTAGATAAGACAGCTAGTTAAGTCAACTAGGTATATGATAGCTAGCTCAGTAGCTACCTAGTGAAATCACCTAGTTATATCAGCTGGTTAGGTAGGTAGCTACCTAGTTAACTCAGTTGGTTAAGTCAGCAGCCTAGCTAGTTAAGTCACTTAGTTAAGTCAACTGGCTAGCCAGCTGCCTAGCAGGGTAACTAGCTAGATAAGTCTGCTGGCTAGCCAGCTAGCTACTTCTTTATGTCAGCTAGTTAAGTCAGCTGGCAAGCCAGCCTGATACATAGTAAGCTAGCTAGTTTAATAAGCTGGCTAGCCACCTGGCTAGCTAGTGATGTCAGATAGTTAAGTCAGCTGGCTAGCCAGCTGGCTAACGAGTTAAGTCACCTAGTTGAGTCAGCTCGCTAGCCAGCTGCATAGCTGGTAAAGTCAGTTAGTTAATTCAAGTGGCTAGCCATCTGGCAAGAAAGATAGCCAGCTAGTTAAGTCAGCTTGATAGCCAGCTATATAGCTTGTTACATCAGCTAGTTAAGTCAACTGGCTAGCCCCCTGGCTAAGTAGGTAGCTAGCTAATTAAGTCAGCTGGCTAGCCCATGTGCAAGCTAGTTGAGTCAGCTAGTTAAGAGAGCTAGCTAGCCGGTTGGCTAGCTTGGTCGCTAGCTAGTTAGGTCAGTTGGCTAGCCAGATGGCTATCTACTTAAGTCAGCTAGTTATGTCAGCTGGTTCGCCAACTGGCTAGCTAGGTGGCTGGCATGTTGAGACGGATGGTTAACAGAATGGTCAGGTATGTGGCCATCTAGTTAAGACAGCTGGCTAGCCAGTTGACCAGCAGGGTGGCTGGCTAGTTAAGCTGGCTGGCTATCAGACTGTCCAGCCAGCCGGCTGGCTATTTAATTCTGCTAGCTAGCCAGCTTGCCAGCCCTATAACTAGCTAGCCAGCTTCCTACCCAAGTAGCCAGCCAGGTAGCTAGCTAGTTGAGCCTGCTGTCTAGCTGTCTAGCCAACCAGGTAGCTAGCTAGTTAAGTCAGCTAACATGTCAGTTAACTATTCAACTAGCTAGTTAAGTCAGCTAGGTAGTCAGGTTGTTTGTCAGGTAGCTATTTAAATCAGCTATCTATCAGAAAACTAATCAGCTAGATAGTTGTCAGCTAGCCAGCTATCTTGCCAGTTAGCTAGCTAGTTAAGTCAACTAGATAGACAGCTAGATAGCTTGTTTTCTAGCTATTTATGTCAGCCACATAGCCAGCTAGCTAGTCAGCTATCTAGTAAGTCAACTAGCCAATCAGCTCATTACTTAGCTAACAAATGAGCTAGCAACTCAGCAATATGGTCAGCTAACTAGTGGCCACGCTCTCTTTCCATCAGGTCAGCTATCTAGTCTGCTCGCTCACCTGCCAACCGGTCAGCAAGCTAGATGACTCACTCTCCAGGCAAAAATTTAAATAACTCATCAGCTTGATCGCAGACCAACAAGTGAGCTAAATAGTCGGCTTGCTCGCCAGCCGATTACTTAAGTCAGTTCACCAATGGCTCTCTTGCTGGCCAACTAAAAAGGCATCTCACCCATTGGCTCACTCGACAGCCAACTAGTTAATTCAGCTCACCAGTCTGGTAACTCACCGGCCAACTAGTTAAGTCTTCTAACCAGTTGGCTCACTTGCCAGCCAACTAAAGTCTGCTGATCAGTCAGCTCACTTCCTGGCCGACTAGTTAAGTCAGCAGACCAGTTGGCTCACTCTCCGGTCGACTAGTTAAGTCAGCTTATCAGTTGGCTCACTCGCTGGCCGACATGTTAAGGCATCTGACCAGTCAGCTCTCTCGCCCACCGAATAGTTAAGTCAGCTCACCTGTTGGCTCACGTGTAGGCCAACTACTTAAGTCAGGTAACCAGTCCGAAAACTAGCCATCCAGGTAGTAAAGTGAGCTAAACCATCATCCGACTTGTCAAACAACTTGTCACCTGACTAGTTAGCACAGTTAACTTGTCAGTCGACTAGTTAGATCAGCTAACTTGTTGACCAACTAGTCGGCCGACTATTTAGGTCAGCAAACGGGCAGGCTGCTAGTTAACATTTCTAACTTGTGGGCCAAGTCGACAGTCATCTTGTTAACGCAGCTAACTAGTCGGCCGACTAATCAGCCGACTTGTTAAGCCAGCTAACATGTCAGTCGAGTAGGCACCCAACGTGTTAAACAATCTAAGTAGTCGGCCAACTCATCAGCCCACAAGTTAATTCACCTAGATAACTTGGTAACCAACTAGTTAAGTCAGCTAGTTAACTCATTTACCAGCTAGTTGAACCAGTTACCTAACTCATTAACCAACTCGTTAAGTCAGCTAGCTATCTCTTTACCAAACTAGTTAAGTCAACTAGCTAAGTCAGCTAGCTAACCAACTAGTTAGCTAAGTCAGCTAGCTAAGTCAGCTAGCTCACTAGTTATCTAACTATTTAAATCACCTACTTAAGTCTGCTACCTAACTAGTTAGATAATTATTAAAGCAGCTAGTTATTCAGCTAGTTAAATAGTTAGCTAACTATTTAATTCAGATAGTTAAGTCAGCTAACTAACTTGTTAAGTTGGCCTGTTATGTCAGCTAGCTAAGAGGTTAAGTCTGATAGCTAAGTCAGCTAGTTAAGTCAACTTTCTAATTTAGTCAGATGGTTA
>NW_006982082.1:0-873 GCF_000164805.1 Carlito syrichta | reverse complement strand
AATGAAAGACTTTGCCACATTCTTCACATTTGTAGGGTTTCTCAACAGTATGGACATTGATATGTTGAGCAAATACGGAATAAAAGTGAAAGGCTTTTTCCACATGTTTCACATTTGTAGAGTTTCTCTCTACTATAGATTCTCTGATATTCAACTAACTTTGAGTACCTTCACATTGGTAGGGTTTCTTTCCAGTATGGATGGTCTTATGCTCAGCAAATTCTTTGTAAGAGTGAAAGCCTTTTGCACATTTTTCACATTGGTAGGGTTTCTCCCCATTATGGTTCCTCGAATGTACAGCAAATAGCTTATGAATTTGAAAGGCTTTGCCATATTCTTCCCATTTGTAGGGTTTCTCTGCATTAAGGATAGTTTTATGTTCAGCTAATACTTTACAAGAGCAAAAAGCTTTGCCACAGCCTGTATATTTGTAGGATTTCTTCCCAGTATGCACCTTGAAATGTTGAGCAAGTTTTGTTTGGGAGCAAAAGACTTTCCTATATTCTTCATATTTGTAGGGTTTCTTTCCAGCATGGATCATAATATGCTAAGCAAGGTCTGAACCAGTGTGAAAGGCTATGCCACATTCTTCACATTTGTAGGGTTTCTCTCCAGTATGGTATCTTTGGTGTTGAACAATATTTGAGTACTGATCAAAGGCTTTGTCACACACTTGACATTTGTAGGGTTTATGTGCAGTATGAATTCTCTGATGGTGAATAAGATGTGAATACCAAGAAAAGGCTTTATCACATTCTTCACATTTATAGAGCTTCTCTCCACTATGAATTTTCTTTTGTTGTGAATAGCATGAGCAATAGCTAAAGACTTCACATTTTTCACTTTTGAAGGCTCTCTCTCCACTATGGATTC
>NW_006982081.1:0-324 GCF_000164805.1 Carlito syrichta | reverse complement strand
AGTTCTCAATCGCCTAAATCTACAAAGTGTATTCATAAGGTTTAATCAGCAATCTGGGCTTCTATTTTGCCACTCTTTTAGTGTGTCTATTGAAAAAGGACCAGGAATCTTGGGTCCCAATTACTCAATAATTTTATGGGAGTCTTTCTCTTGATATCCAAGCAACTGGAATTCTAGGTCACCAGGAAATATCTTCGTGTCTTGCTGAGAATGAAGCAGGAATTATAGCAATGGGAGTCCTCATATACAGAACACTGCACCACCTGTTGCTATGGAAGAATAAGGAATATTGATTACACGAGGCCTCCATCCCAAAAACCTACA
>NW_006982080.1:0-321 GCF_000164805.1 Carlito syrichta | reverse complement strand
GTAAGTGAGTCAGCAGATAAACAGACGAGTATCTGAGTAGGTGCCTGAGTGGGCCGATGGAGGGCAGACGGGCGGATGGGCGGATGAGTCAGTGGGTGGGTGGATAGTCAGATGAGTGCCTGGTTGGGTGGGTGAGTGGATGGAAAGATGGAGGGATGAGTAGGTGAACGGGTGGACGAATGGGTGGGTAAGCAGACATGAGTGGACAGAGACAGAAAGAGGGATGGCTGGACTGGCGGATGGCTGAATGGAGGGCTAGACGGACGCGCGAGCGGGTGACCAGACAGCTCCAGCCGTAAGTGAACCCATCAGAGCCTGGTC
>NW_006982079.1:0-322 GCF_000164805.1 Carlito syrichta | reverse complement strand
GTGAAATAACTTAGAGTCTTAAACTGCAGTTTGAGTAAAAAACATGAGTTTTAACTCTTCGAGGAACCCTGAGCCTATCATCATTACTGCTGATTTTTTCACCTTTGGTCTGGATTCAACCTCCTAAAACAGTGAAACAACATCCTCAAAGTAAGCCCAGAAGTAGGGAGCATGCAGGTGTCTCCTTAAGCCTTATGATCTTTATTGTCCAGCAAATCACGTTTCTGGCTAAAAAACAAAACAAAACAAAAAAGACTCCAGAGAGCAGGATTTTGACTTCATTAGAATATGACTACTCTTTATTCACTGAAGAGACAAAAAT
>NW_006982078.1:0-322 GCF_000164805.1 Carlito syrichta | reverse complement strand
AGCCAAGCTGTCTTTGTATCTTTGCAAGTTTACTGTGACCATAGCCCAGGACCATAGCCCTGTTGCTGCCTTGACAATGGCTACAAGTGAATCTGACAGGTCAGAGCACACCTGGCCAGGCCTGAGAATTGAGGGGACCTTGGCAGTTTCTAGGTTCTTCCTGGCATCTGAGGTTCTCACTGATCTCCAGGATTCAACACAGGAATGCTCATAAAGGGGGAAAAATTATTTTCCTGAAGACTTCTCAATGCATGCAGCATGGTTCTTTTGTGAACAACCAAGCTATTTCATAATTTTAAGTCTTGCAGCTAACAATGAAGTT
>NW_006982077.1:0-324 GCF_000164805.1 Carlito syrichta | reverse complement strand
CTCACCTCAGCCTCCCAAAGGTGCGGGATTACAGGCTGAGCCACCGAGCCTGGCTGAGGCTCAGATTTTTATCACCAGTCCAGAGTTCTCTTTGGAATGAATATCAAACCACCTTCTTGACATGTTCACTTGTGTGTCTTACTAACATCTCAGACATGATATGGTGATACAGCTAAAACCTAAGCTATTCTTCCTCCAGCCTTCCCTATCTCACTAATTGGTACCACCTTCTTTCAAGTTACTCAAGTCAGAAACTTTGGATAACTCTCTCTCTCACCCCCTCACCCTCCCACTCATCCACATCCAGGCCATCAGAAGACCTAT
>NW_006982076.1:0-900 GCF_000164805.1 Carlito syrichta | reverse complement strand
TTTGGGAGGCCAAGGCATGGGACCGCTGGCCCCCGGGAGTTTGAGACCAGACTGGGCCAAGTAGCAAAACCTCATCGCTTCCCAGAACACAAACACTGGAGTCACGTGTGGTGGTGACGGTGGTCCTGGTTACACGGGATGCTGTGGCCTCCGTCTTGGGGTGTTGTTTTTTGTCACACCTGCCAACAAAACATGCAAGTCCGGGCCAGGCACCCTGGCTTATGGCCATCAGCTCCTACCTGAGCCCAGGGATTGGAGACCATCCCACGAGACATGGCCAGACCTCATCTTGGCGTGTGGTCCCCAAAATTGAGTCAGGCTTGATGGGCCCTGGTTCCCAGCTGCTTGGGGATCAAAGCAGTAGGACTGCCTGAGCCCTGCAGTTTGAGGCCACAAGAGCCACGGTCATGATGTCGTGCCTCAGTCTGGCCAACGGAGACTCCAGGGACAAAAAGATGCCTCCCACGTGTGTCACGACGGGCGACCTGGGCTCCACAGGGAAAGGTTCAGGTGGGCAGGACGTGATGGAGTGATCTGAAGAGGAAGGGGCTCTCCTCCCACCTGTAGGTGGCAAACAGGTTAACTGGAATGTGAACTGGCCACAGCATTGCTGCACCGCCTTGATTGCTCTGTGCCCATCGGATGCCCTAGCTTGGGGCTGTCTCTTCCGTGAGCTCACACATGTCTTTTCTGTGGTGCATGAGTGTGGAGGGTGGAGGCTGTCATTCTGGGGTGCGTGCTCAAAGGCATGGGACAGACGTGCCTGGTGGCCACCTTTGAAAACTCATGAACAAGAGACCAGAAACTGTCTTTTCCTCTCCCATCCCTGAGGGTACTCCTAGTTCTTGGTGGCAGGGGTGGTGGTGGTGCTGGTGGTGGTGGTGGAGGATATTATCATTA
>NW_006982075.1:0-327 GCF_000164805.1 Carlito syrichta | reverse complement strand
CCACCCACTCTGGAGGCCATGGCGGGAGGATTGCTGGAGCCCAGGTGGTGGAGGCTGTGGTGGCCGAGTGTGGGCCACTGCACTCCAGCCTGGGCAATAGCGCATGAAGCTGACTCAGCAAGATGATACCAACCACCACTGCCACAAACACAGACTGGGCTCAGGGTGTAAGCCTGGCATCCTGGTCCTTCAGAGGTCGAGGCTAGTGAACAGCCTGAGCCTCCGGATTGAAGACCAGTTCAGGAGACTGATCAAGACTTTGTCTCAGCCATCAAAAATAAAACGGAAGATTAGCTGGTTGTGGTGTCGCAGGCTTGTGGTTCCAGT
>NW_006982074.1:0-354 GCF_000164805.1 Carlito syrichta | reverse complement strand
GCCCTCCAACCTTATGGGAGTCCCAGTGGTCTTCTCTCTGATGAATGCCCCAGTGACTTGCTCTTCTCCATTATGTGTCTCAATATCTGCACTTCCCCCATATAGGTGCCTCTTTTCTGTGAAGGATATAACAGTGATTAGGCTTTCTCCATAACAAGTGTTTCATTTTCTGAGCCTCGTTTTTGATTGGTGCTCCAGTGCCTGTTCTTCCTCTAAAATGAGTGTCACAGTGAAAAGCCCTCTTCTGTGATGTATACCCAATTGACTGTTTCTTCTATGATTGGTGCCTGATTAACTGGGTGTCCTCTCTGAAGTGTACACAGGTGACAAGCCCCTATCCTTAATGCATGTCCT
>NW_006982073.1:0-372 GCF_000164805.1 Carlito syrichta | reverse complement strand
TATCTGCACTCACACAAGCAGTGGGTCTGGGGATGAGGTGCCTGTCATGCCAGTCGCTCCGGATGCTCAGGAGGGAAGATTGCCCGAGCTCACAATTCGAGGCTGGCAGTGAACGAGGGTCATGTCCATGGGCCTGAAACCGGACCACAGAGCCAGAGCCTGTCCAAAAATATTCTCAACTGTGTGTTGTGTGGTCACATGGCTTTTCCTGGCTTTACAGCCAGGAAAAATTGGATTGGCAGTGAAGAAATGTCCCCAGGTGAGGGATTTGTCCCTGGACTTTCTTGGCAGAAGGTCCTCGTTGCTGATTCGGAGGGTCGGTCTGCCTGGGGCACATTACTCTCCTTGGAGAGGAGAGTCAGCAGGAACCTG
>NW_006982072.1:0-2943 GCF_000164805.1 Carlito syrichta | reverse complement strand
CAGGTGTGGTGACTCATGCCTGTAATCCCAGCACTTTGGGAGTCTGAAATAGGAGTAGTACTTGAGCCTTGGAGTTCAAGATCAGCCTGGGCAACACACAAAAAAAAGTAAATATAATTCCTTGCCTCAAACGCCAAAGTGTAAGTTCTAGAAAGTAATCAAAAAGTAGAATCATCTACAAGAATTGACCCAGTTAGTAGAAAATTAAAAGTCTCTTAAAAGACTTATTTTAAAAGACCTTCTAGCTAAGACATAGGGCTTTCCTAAATATTCATTAAATTTCTTTTAATCTTCAGGAAGTTCTTATTTGGTAATAACTTTCTAGGACATAAGGTAAATATGGCCAACACACTTTCTACTACACCCCTGCAGTCTTCTTTTCAAATACTCAATTAGTCCATCTTTTAATGTTCAAGTGTAAAGGACAAATAGGCATTTTTACATTTTGTTTTTAATGATAACAGCCTGCTAAATAGTACTATCATGAACGATTTATAGAAGTATGGAAAGAATTAATTTCCGTATATGCTGAACACAGTGATAAAGTCAACAGGTAAATCAGGAAAATAGTAAGGTTGCTATAAATGTAGAAAGTTACTCAAGTATAACAAACATTAGAAATTCAAGCCTGTTAGATTTTAAAAAATTTTGAACAATATTCCTATGCTTTTGGTGGGAAAAATTCAAATGGAAAGAATACAGATAAATATCACCAACCTAATATCAACTGTCCCGATTCTTATCAGTGAGATATGCATATACCCTCTCTATATGAATCAATATAAATGCACATGTCTTTCAATGACATATACATTCACAATTAATAGTTAATTTTGGCTGGGCTCAGTGGCTCAGCCTGTAATCCCAGCACTTTGGGAGGCCGAGGTGAGTGAATTGCCTGAGCACACGGGTTCGAGACCAACCTGGGCAACTTGGCGAGACCTGTCTCTACAATAAATCAAAAACTAGCTGGGCGTGGTAGCGTGCGCCTGTAGTTCCAGCTACCTGGAAGGCTAAGGCGGAAGGATCGCCGGAGCCCAGCAGGTCAAGGCTGTGGTGGCCAGGAGCGTGCCACTGCACTCCAGTCTAGGTGACTGAGTGTTGGGAGCCAGCCATGGAGGCCCACTGAGCGTTAGGGATCAGGAAGGGCCATTGACCCCGAGACCACTAGGATGCGTTCAGGAGCTATTGATCCCATTTCCTCCCCCTTTCTACTCAGCACTAACCAGATTAAGCTCCGGTGAGCTCAAAACATAAAAACTCTGAGACTGGGACAAACACAAGCTAACTTTAGAAGCTGATTGCTCCCATTCTTCCACAAACTGCAGTTTTGGCTTTCACACAACTTATAATTCAAACTTGTGTCACATTTAAGAGCCTTAGTATTGGTCACAGGCTTCTGGGTCATGATCTTAGGATTTACTGAAGGTGTAAATTGTAGAATATAGTTTTAGAAGACAGCCATTTTGTTGAAAGAATGCAGCTGGGTAACTTGCAGGTAGCCCACTGTGAACTTTGCAATGGGCCACATTCCAAACATTCTGGGATGGGCCACTTTCGTTTGTAAAGTAAATACTTAAGCTTCTATAGAATTGTTTAACTTGGCATAAATCGATCAGCTTAGGATGAAAAAGGTTTATAGAATATGTCAGTCATAGATTAGATTATCCTTTGTTATGTTTTTAAGATTATCATATGAAAAGGGTTTAAAGACAATCATTGATTAAGTTTCCATGCATTAAGGTTTCTGATGGATGGGGGATGCCCCTCCCACATCTGACTTTGTGTATAAAAGACCCGTTGTAATTCCCAATAACACACATCACTTCTGCACTAGACCGGAGTCCAGTCTCTTTCTTTCTTTCTTTCTCTCTCTCTCTCTCTTTCTCTCTTCTTCCCCCCAATTGCCGACGCTGTCTCCACCTTTGGGGTACCCTGAACCCGGTTGGAGCTGGACTCCAGTCATTTCACCATGTTTTGCAAATCAACTCAAAATATACTCTTACTATAAAATAAATACTGGTTAAAATGTCTCCATTTTAGATTTAATCTCTCTAGATTTTAGGATTCCTCATGAACTCTTAACAGCTATTGAATGTAACTTACGCTGGCAAAATGAAATAAATCAGTGTGTAAATAACAAAGATTGTGCTTGTCTTTTGTCCTAAATTTATAAGCAATGATTTTTATCCATTTCTGCATCAGTTAACTAAAACATTTATTTTTAAACCCAAAAGAAAGGAAAAAAAATTACCTCACTGCCTTTTATTTCTGACTTGCTATAAAATCACTGAACTTAAACAAATTTAAAACATTAGATGAGGAAGTAATCATCACATGAAAGTAATGAAGTTAAGATATGACTAATATTTCATTCAATCTAAACTATATTTCTTAATATTTGAATGCCTCTTATAAGGATACAATTGTTGATGCCTAGTTCCCTCAAAGATTGTAAAAGAGACTCAACTGTTGCTTAAATCTTCAAATAAAAAATTGTTCTAAGAAAATTGGATGCAAAATTTGTTTTCTGCTTTAGGAATTTCAAAAGAGAGATACTAAAAATGAAACTATAGTGAAATATATCATTTAACTTACAGAGAAGAATAGGCCCACAGTAATTATCTCTCCTCCTTAAACACAAAAATATGTGAGTGTACGTTTGTGTTCATGTGTGTATATGGGTAGGAAGTTATAGTGGGTTAACTTTATATAGAATATAGGAAATCTACTAATGACTGTATTGCATGATAAAAATAGGTTGAATGATTTTGAACAGATTTTTTTAGTGACATACAATATGCTCTACTAAAGGCTTGTTTTAAAATAGAAACTATAATTTGTAAGGGAAGTATGCCTCATGAAAATAAATCTTTTATGTAATCAATTTTGAAGTTGTTTTTAACTAAAAATATGTCTGAAAATTTACCCTCTTGAAGTTTC
>NW_006982071.1:0-344 GCF_000164805.1 Carlito syrichta | reverse complement strand
CAAGGACATCAAATGCATGCCTGTGAAATGCCCAGAAGTAGACAGTATTGTCATTAATTGAGTATCTCAAGCATGTTCACAAACACCCAGGCCTTTCCACTTTTCTGCTTCACCCCATCGGCATGTTAGCTTGTCTCATTCCATGTATCCCTAACAGTGGCAAGGTGGCCACCAACTAGGCCATGGAGGCATCTGACTTCAACAATGGAATCAAAACAGGTTCAGAAAGAAGGAATCCCAAGGGCTTTTCACTTGTAGTGCCCATACCTTTTGTCAGGGGAGCATGTCTTTCCCAGGTGCTCGCTAAAATTCTCTTCATTTCTAATTAGCCAAGACAAGTTCAT
>NW_006982070.1:0-367 GCF_000164805.1 Carlito syrichta | reverse complement strand
GATAAACAAATCATGACCCCATGCCATCCTTCAGCCCTTGAGGGTTTCATTTCTAGTACTTGAGCTAATAAGCCAGGAGTTTGTTTAGGGGTGAGGAGCAAGTTCGTGGTGGTGCCCCTTCTCCCACACACTCTGCTCGTGTATTGCGATCACATCTCTCTCCATGCAGCGACCCACCATGCTGCGGTGTAGTCCTGTTTAAAATATGCTTTTACATCTGCTATGCTCACATGACGCCTCTCTCTCCAACACTTTATCTGTCTGTCTGTCTGTCTGTCTCTCTCTAGAGAGAGAGAGAGAGAGACAGGGCTCTCAATGTTACCCAGATTGGTTTTGAACTCCTGGTCTCAAGCCATCTTCCTGCCTC
>NW_006982069.1:0-2981 GCF_000164805.1 Carlito syrichta | reverse complement strand
TACTTGCCTTATTAGTGTCTTATGATACTATTTATTTAATAGTGTCTTATGGTACTACTTCCTTATTAGTGTCTTTTGATATTACGTGCCTTATTAGTGTCGTCTGATACTACTTGCCTTATTAGTGTCTTCTGATACTAATTTCTTTATTAGTGTCGTGTGATACTACTTGCCTTATTATTGTCTTAAGATACTACTTTCCGTATTACTGTCTTCTGATACTACTTGCCTTATTAGTGTCTTATGATACTACTGGCCTTATTAATGACTTATGATACTACTTATAAGTCATTCTTGGTGTCGTCTGATAATACTTGCATTGTTAATGTCTTATGATACTACTTACCTTATTCGTGTCTTATGATACTACTTGCTTCATTCATGTCTTATGGTACTACTTGCCTTATTAGTGTCTTGTGATACTACTTTCCTTATTAGTTTCTTATGATATTACTTGCCTAATTCATGTATTGTAATAATACTTGCCTAATTAGTGTCATCTGAGAATACTTGCTTTATTAGTGTCCTATGATACTACTTTACTTATTTGTGTCTTTATGATACTATAGCCTTTTTCGTTTATTATGATACAACTTGCCTTATTCGTGTCTTATGATACTACTTGCCTTATTAGTGTTGTCTGATACTACCTGGCATATTAGTTTTCTCTTAATTCTAATTGCCGTATTAGTGCCTTATGATGCTGCTTTCCTTATTAGTGTCATCTGATCATGCTTGCCTTATTAGTGTCTCTATGATACTACATGCGTTATTAGTGTTGTCTGATACTACTTGCCTCATTACTGTCGTCTGATACTATTTGCCTTATTGGTGTCATGTGATACTACTTGCCTTATTATTGTCATGTGATACTACTTGCCTTATTAGTGTCTTATGATACTACTTGCGTTATTAGTGTCTTATGATACTACTTACCTTATTAGTGTCTTATGATTCTACTTGTCTTATTATTGCCCTGTGATACTACTTGCCTTACTAGAGTCTTATAATACTACTTGCCTTATTTGTGTCGTCTGATTCTGTTTGACTTATTAAAGTCTTATTATACCACTTGACTTATTAGTGTCTTATGATACTTCTTTCCTTATTAGTGTCTTAAGATACTACTTGCCTTAGTAGTGTCGTCTGATACTACTTGCCTTATTAGTGTCTTATATTACTACTTGCCTTATTAAGTTCTTATGATACTACTTGCCTTATTAGTGTCATCTGATACTACTTGCCTTATTATTGTCATGTGATACTACTTGCCTTATTAGTGTCTTATGATACTACTTGCCTTATTAGTGTCTTATGATACTACTTGACTTATTAGTGTCTTATGATAGTACTTGCCTTATTAGTGTCTTATAATACTATTTGCCTTATATCTGTCTTATGACACTACTTCCCTTATTCGTGTGTTATGATACTACTTGCCTTATTCGTGTCTTATGATAGTGTTTACCTTATTCGTGTCTTATGATAATACTTTCCTTATTCGTGCTTTATGATACTACTTGACTTATTCGTGTCTTATGATACTTCTTGTCTTATTCGTGTCTTATGATACTACTTGCCTTATTAGTGTCTTATGGTACTACTTGCCTTCTTAAAGTCATCTGATTCTACCTGCCTTATTCGTGTCTTATGATACTACTTGCCTTATTCATGTCTTATTATACTTCTTGCCATATTCGTGTCTTATGATAATACTTGTTTTATTCGTCTCTTATGATACTACTTGCCTTATTAGTGTCTTATGATACTACTTGCCTTATTAGTGACTTATGGTACTACTTACCTTATTAGTGTCGTCTGATACTACTTGTTTTCTTAGTGTCGTCTTATAGTCTTTGCCTTCTTAGTGTCGTCTGAAACTACTTGCCTTCTTAGTGTCGTCTGATACTACTTGCCAGATAATATCGTCTGGTACACCTTCCTTCTTAGTGTCGTCTGATACTACTTGCCTTCTTAGTGTCGTCTTATAATACTTGCAATGTTAGTGTTTTCTGATACTACTTTCATTCTTTGTGTCGTCTGATATTACTTGCCTTATTAGTGCCATATGATACGACATGCCTTTCTAGTGTCTTATGATACTACTTGCCTTATTAGTGTCTTATGATACTATTTGCCTTATTAGTTTATTATGATACTACTTGCCTTATTAGTGTCTTAAGATACTACTTGCCTTATTAGTGTCACCTGACACTACATGCCTTATTAGTGTCTTATAATTCTCGTTGCCTTTTTAGTGTCTTTTGATACTACTTACCTTATTAAGGTCATCCTATTCCACTTGACTAACTATTGTCTTATGATACTACTTGACTTATTAGTGTCTTAAGATACTACTTGCCTTATTAGTGTCTTATGGTACAACTTTCCTTAGTATTGTCATCTGATACTACTTGCCTTATTAGTGTCTTAAGATACTACTTGCGTTATTAGGGTATTATGATACTGGTTGCTTTATTAGTGTCGTCTTATACTTCTTGCCTTTTTAATGTTATCTGATACTACTAGCCTTGTTAGAGTCTTATGGTACTACTTGCCTTATTTGTGTCTTATGATACTACTTGACTTTTTAGTGTCTCATTATATTACTTGCCTTATTACTGTCTTATGATACCACTTGCTTTATTTTGTCTTATGATACGACATGTCTCATTAGTGTCTAATGATACTACTTGCCTTATTATTGTCTTATGATACTACTTGCCTTATTAGTGTCGTCTGATAAAATTGTTTATTAGTGTCTTATGATACTACTTGCCTTATTTGTGGCGTCTTATACTACTTGCCTTATTACTGTCTTATGATACTACTTGCCTCATTAGTGTCTTATGATGCTATGTGCTTTATTAGTGTCTTATGATACTTCTTGCCTTATTCGTGTCTTATGACACTACTTGCCTTATCAGTGTCGTCTGATACTACTTGCCTTATTCGTGTCTTATGATTCTGCTTGCCTTATT
>NW_006982068.1:0-398 GCF_000164805.1 Carlito syrichta | reverse complement strand
CAAGTTGCCCTGGCGGGTCTGGAACCCGCGGGCTCAGGCAATCCACTCACCTCAGCCTCCTAAAGATGCAGGATTACAGGCTGAGCCACCGAACCCAGCTCATGCTGAGATTTATAGGCCCCAAAATAGTATATTTTAATATCAATCTAAAAATAAAGAAACATGTCTTAGGCAGAAATCTATGTACAGGTATCTCCCATGGTGTGTAATCTCAAATACTGTATATTGTTTGTTTTTAGCACCCTAAAGAGCAACTGTTTTCTAATAATTCCTTATTCAGTCATTTTTGTGTTGGTCTGGGCAGTAACTGCCATCCTGTTTCTCCATGGAGCTGATGGAGCATCATGTGAAATCTTTCTTATTTTATTTTATTTATTTATTTTTATTTATTTATTTAT
>NW_006982067.1:0-8380 GCF_000164805.1 Carlito syrichta | reverse complement strand
TATTCCGTCAACTCTGAAATAAATTAAAATAAAAAATTAAAAGTTTAAAAACACTCCCTGATATGATTTACCTTTCTTCATGAACTGATAATCATTTATAGTTATATATTTATTCAGTAATCGGTTTGTCTTTTCCTCAGCTAGCAACTCCATGTGGTCAGAGACCACGTTTGTTTTGTTTACCACTTTCCCTAGTGTCCACCAGAGTGCTTGGCATATAGTAGAGGCAGATAGACACTGTCCAAGAGGTATGGTAGAACCCTTTTGGATTATAAATTAATATAGTTATATAGGAGCAAAATAGCACTACTTATTATTAGTAGAACAAATTTTAATTTTGGAATTGACTAAAATTTCACAATTCTGAGTCAGGAAGCATCTCAGAGATGTTGAAGGTAGGAAGCCAGGCAAAGGTTTCAAAATATTATGACTTTTAACTATTAAGATAGTATGAATTCAAAAGTTTCTGCTTAAATATTTTAAATTATCTATCTATATTTAAATTAATTTCTTTTCAAACATTTTAGATACTCAAGATGACGAAGTGGCAGAAACTGTTTACAGAGACAGGAAGAGGCAGCTACCTTTGGAACTTACAGTGGAACTAACAGAAGAGACATTTAACGCGACAGTCATGGCTTCTGACAGCATAGTGCTCTTCTATGCCGGGTGTGAGTAGGAGCCTTTAGAAGAAATTATCTGTATTATATACTAGGACATCTAAAAGTACACAGATTTAATTTTTCATTCTGCATATCACACGTTGTAAAAATGACAGAGCTTTCATATGTCTCAGGTTATCTACACACATTGAGGCATTCACTTCTAACTGGTTCTGGGATTGTACAGCCGGTTTATATGTGATTTACAGCTTAAAGGCTAATTACTCAGAGATCTGTCACAGAAACAAAGAACTGAGTCCCCATGTTCTCACTCATAAGTGGATCCTGAACATTTATCATGACACTACAAGAAAGGGATTGGCTGTAGCGGGACACTCCCAGAGAGGTTGGGGGGGGTTGGCACATAGCATCAATAAGGGCACCTCATCCCAAACCAGGCCAAGTGAGGACCCAAGGGAAGCCCAAACTTCACCTGTATGATGACCGCTTATGTACCTAATCCTGAATTGTACTCCACATCTTTAAAATAATAATTGTAAAAATTAAAGGTTAGTGATTAAGCTAGATGTTAATTTTTATAAACTTTTATTCAAGCCAATGGTTTTGAATGTATTAACAGTTCTTAAAGATTTGTAGTAAATTTATTGCTTTTATCTTCAAATAATAGCCATTCAGCTATATTCCTTGCAGTACAAATGCAGAAAGTTGTCTGCCTTTGAAACTCCCTTAAATGTTTGGACCTTCTTGAGGGCTGTAGATTAAGATACTTCTCATTAGGAAATAACAAAGCCGGGTTCGGTGGCTCGGCCTGTAATCCCATGCCTTTGGGAGGCTGAGGTGAGCGGATTGCTTGAGTCCGCGGGTTCAAGACCTGCCCGGGCAGCGAGACCTCATCTCTACAATACATCAGAATAAATCAGCCGGACATGGTAGCGCACGCCTGTAGTTCCTGCTACTTGGAAGGCTGAGGCGGAAGGATCGCCGGAGCCCAGCAGGTCAAGGCAGCGGTGGCCGGGAGCGGCCACTGTACTCCAGTCTGGGCGACAGAGTGAGACTCCAACTCAAAAAAAAAAAAGAATAACAAATTTGGGAAACCCCATAAATCTATATGTTTGTTATATCTAAGTGTGGGTGCTTTGGAGATACACATGCATTTTGTTGAATTTTTTTTCATGTAGGGCAAGCAGTATCCATGGCATTTTTGCAGTCCTATATTGATGTGGCAATTAAATTGAAAGGTATTGTACTATGGTATGCATGCTTATTTTCCTGATTCTGAGCTGTAGCTATTTGTAAAACTATATGTTATGTTAAAGAGGTAGAAAGCTATATAACATAAAATTTCAGGTTATTATGTTTGTGTCTCCAAGGTTAAGTTAATGAGCCAAGAGTTTCCAAAGCGTCCAGAAGCATTCACTAGGATTTGTCTTCATGGAACTGTTTATAATAGAAAGTAGAAAACTTATACATTGCATACTTGTGGCTACACAGTTAATTCAGGAATCTTTTGGCCGAATTCAGTCTTTCAGTGACCATTTTTTGAGTGTCTGCTCTGTGCTAATTACTATTAAATGTTGAGAATAAAAATTTGGCAGATAAAACCCAGTCTCACACTCTAATGAGAGATGAAAGATCCCAGTGTTTTTGAAGTTAGTTTACTTCTCATAGACTAGATCTTTTTAAAACTATCATGAAACCAGATCCAGTTGTAGGCAAATATGAATCCAAGCAATGAACTTTAACTCATAATGTCTATTCTGTCATCTCAGCAAAGAAATAGGGAGAAGTAGGGAGGCCTGTTAGTAAGACAGAGATGATGATGGGTTAGGTGTCCACAGTGTTTTAGTCATTTGAATAAGATGGAATGGACCATGCTTTGTCTCTGTGATATCATTTTCTCCTACTGTTTATCTTGTAAATAGAAGATATTATGGTTAAATAGGCATATTCCTGATTACATATCTACCATTTAATTTTGGGAACACTAGCTTATAGTCTCTTTCATTATTTTGCAAGTTCCTTAGGGGTAGGTAGTGTGTCTTATATCAGCTTACTGAACTTGGGATATTTTGACGTAAATTGAAAAATATCTGAGTTTTAATAATTTTTGAATAGATGAATAAGCTAATATAGTAGAATTTCATAATTTTTCATTTAGGGGAAATGAATGCTAATGTACAACATACACATTGTTGTACTTATAAGTTGTACAATTTATACATTGGGGCTTTTGTGAGCTCATGAAATTGATGCTAGAAATTCAACCCTAAATGAACCATTCTTTTTATTTCCCAAGCACATTTGATCCAACTTTTGATAATCTTGTTATTGAGTGAAGGGATACTTAAATCTATACATAGTATGATCCCCAATTATTTTTTAAAAAGCAAACCCTGTTATTTGCTTTCAGATTTTCCTTTGTAGTTGGAGTATATGAACAAATTTAGGTTTCTTCTTTAATATTCTCTAACCTCTTTTGCAAATAGTTAGAAGAAAAGAAAAAGAAAAAATATAAAAGCCATGATAAAATAGTAATTTGATACTATCCTTCAATAATAGAGTTAATGATCACCCCCTGAACTCATTTGGTCAACACCAGATGATAATGGAAAAAGATTCCCTTACTTTCTTCTCTTTTAATGATTTAAAAAATAGACTAAATCAGCCAGGTGTGGTAGCGCATGCCTGTAATTCCAGCTACTTGGAAGGCTAAGGCGGAAGGATCGCCGGAGCCCAGCAGGTCGAGGCTGCGGTGGCCGGAAGCGGCCACTGCACTCCAGTCTGGGCAACAGAGTGAGACTCCAACTCAAAAATAATAATAATAATAAAATAAAAAAATAAATAAAAAATAGACTACTTATCCCTTCAATGCAAGGGATGTGAGTTCCATGTGTTTTTAGAATTAAAAAGCAGATAATCAACCCGAAAACTTGCTTTCCTTTTCATTGACTGTGTTCTTTATGAATAACAATTGTGTTAATAACTAGTTATCAGATCAATAGACACCTTTGGAAGTTCAGGGGCTTAATGTGAAAATGCACGGTGTATGTAATTATAGTGTTTTCTGTTTGTGCTACAACCTATAATATAACATTGTAAATTAGGAAAATATTGTAACACTTTGGGCACTTAGTTCTATAATCTTTCACGTTGACTGTGGGAAAAAGCAATTTTTCTTCTCAAAGACAATGAAGAGTATATTTTACTCAGTCACAAGGTGGCAGCAAATATCAAATTTTTATACTTACGTCGCATCTGTATCTGCAAGAATCTATTTTTTCCCTTTACATTAGGAATCTATTTGAAATAAAGTATACGGGATATAATACTATAGTCATCTTAAACATTAGACTATTCTAGTTGAAACATGAGTTAATATTGAAATCATTTTTCAAGAAAGAAAATTAAATTTTCAATTGGTAACTTCAATATAAGTAGTCGTAACTTTTAATGATATATATCAGTATGATTTTTCCAGTTTTAAAGAAAACATTAGAGTTTGTCTTTTCAACTGTAGAGACCAAGGAATAACATTTTTAGCAGCGTTAGACATGCTAAAGATGCTTATTGAAGGGAAAGAACTGCAGCTTTAAGAGCAATATATTTGATATTTGGATGGCGGTATATAATATGGTAGTTTGTATAAATAAGCATCACCAGATGAAATGATTAAAGGATAAGAAAACTTTGGTAAAAGCTACTTGCGCACGCATGTTTATTGCAGTATTATTTACAGTAGAAAAAACATGGAACAAACTCTGCTGCCCATCTAAAGAGGACTGGATCCAAAAAATGTGGTACATATACACAATGGAATATGACACAGCAAAAAGAAGGACAAAATTATGAACTTCAGAGCAACTTGGATGGACTTAGAGGCTTCATAATGAGTGATCTATCACAGAAACAAACAACCGAGTATCATAGGTTCTCACTCATAAGCAGACCTTGAAAAGCTATCATAATACTGTAAGAAAGGGATGGGCAGTAGTGGGAAACTGCCAGGGGGCAGGGCACACCTCATCAACAAGGTACCTGCATAATGAACATTCGTATACGTCATCCTGAATTGTACCCCACGTCTTTAAAATAAAAAATTAAAAGAAAAAAGAAAACGTTGGTAGAGGAGCCATTTAGCAGGTAGGATTGTGGAAGGAATAGGATTTATATTTGTTTATATGCTCACAAACTATTCAGGTATTTATATCCATTAATGTAAAAATTTTCAATTTGTTTATGAAGAAATCTCAGTGTGCATTCTATGCATTTTATTGCGTGCATACTATGCCACAGACATTGTACTATCCAGTGGACATATAGTGATGAATAAGACAGACTATACTGCCTGCATTATCAAACTATTAGTTAACACGAAGTCTAAAGTGATAAGTTATTTCATCTATGAGAACTAATCAAGAATTTTTAAAACTATAATTTGCAGTATTAAAAACTTTTGATGATAAAATATCACATTTTACAGTTTTAATCACAATTTTAATTTAATATCATTAGGTTACATTTAGACTATATCCTACATTGATATGTAATGATTCTTTCTATGATCTAATATGACATTACAACTTTTTATTAGAATTTATTCTTTTGATAGCTGAGTTGTGTGGTGCTTGTTTTATTTAGCGTTTGATCTTTTTCCACACAGTAATATACATATTTTAAAGAACTTTACATCTTTTATTAAAGAGCAAGTAGGAATTTCTGTTTGAGGTTCTATGTGTTTTCTTAGGCTGAAAAAAAAATAATCTTTAAACTGCATAGGGACCTGGAGTCCTAGATGAATTTCACATGTGTCATTTATTCACATGCATGTTTAAGGGGTTCTAGATACTAGAAAACCGGTGATGAGTAAACAGACACAGTCCCTGCTCTCAGGGAGCTCTCACGGTCAAGACAGACCTTCATCAGATAATCACGCAAATGAGTACATAGTGATATAATGAGTACATAGTGATATCAGGAGATGGAAAGGAGTTCTATAGGAACTTATATCCAAGGAGCCAGATGCAGACCAGTGTAGTCACACCCAGTGAGATAGACCTAACTCTGCAAAGGCTGGTGGGAGTGGGCCGATTCCAAAACAGAAGTGAGTTTTGAAAAGCTGTCTCTAGCATGAGTGTAGAGACATCGAAATCAAGGGACTGAATTGGAAGCCTGTTGTGGTTTTCCAGCAAAAATGGTGGCCCGAGTAGTGGCAGTAAACAGAAATGGACAGTAAATAGAGATATGTAAAATTTAGGTGGTAAAATTGAAAAAACATGCTGATGAATTAGACATGGTGAGCTTAGGATTGCGGAGACCTGGAAGATGATGCTTTGCTTTCTGAGTTGCCTGAGAATGGCAACGTTCAGCAACATACACAGGAAGCAAATCATATTGGGTTTTAGACATGATGACTTTGAAGATGTTTCCATTCAGGAGAAAACAAAAGGCAGTTGGTCTGGAGTGTCAAGGAGGAGTCTGGGCCAAAGACATACATTTAGGATTCATTAGATTGTTGATGGCTATTGAGGTTTTCTAGGAAGAGAGTGTACAGCCAGAACAGAGGAAGCTTAAACCGAGCCTTGAGAGACTCTCAACCCTGAGGGTAGAAGAACTTGCAAAAAGGGCCAAAAAGAAGAAGCTAGAGCAGGGGGAAAAAGCCAGTAAGGGAAGGTGCTTCAAAGATCAAGGGAAGGGAACGTAAGCAGAGGTGTCTCATGCTGAGAGCTTAAATAAGAATAGGACAGAAAAATATTGAAAATCTTAAGCAAACGAGTTTTCTATATTAATGATTGCAAAATGTGCATTTTCCTTTTATTTAGGCACACCCAGTATGCTTCTTACTAGAGTAAACTGTGCAGATTGGTCTGATGTATGTACTCAGCAAAATGTGATTGCATTTCCTGTTGTAAAGATGTACAAGGAAGGCGAGAACCCAGTATCTTATGCTGGTATGCTAGGCAGTGAAGATCTCCTAAAATTTATCCAGCTGTAAGTATTCAGCTTCACTATAAGGTTTCTCAATGTTTAGCTTTGTAGAAGTTCTAATTCTCATAATTTGTGGACATGCTTTACATAGGCTAAGGAGGCTACTAGCATTGAGATCACAAAATCAATATTGATAAAGATTCTATGCATATTCCATCACTTTTGGAGAGATAATAACTTTGTTTTATGAAGCTATTTTTAAAGAATAATATTTGATTACCTGTATTTTACCAGATATTTATCCTATGTAAAATATTGTTTGCTAGGTTCAGAATTTTCCAAACTGAAAAAAGTATTTTTAAAAATTAATTGTTAATATAGTTATATATTCATCCAGCAACAGGATTTCATATCCAGTGAACATAGCCTCGACCCAAGAAGCAGAAGAATATTTAAATGGGGAACTATATCAAGACCTGATCTCCTATTCTAGTGTGTCAGTCCTGGGACTATTTAGTCCAACCATGACAACAGGTAAGTAGAGTTGAGCTTTTGATCTATACAGTGTGTAGTTAAACACTCATTGCTTTCTAGCTTTTTTTTGAAGAGTGTCTTTTTAAATTGTAGAGTATTTCAAAAGCACAGAGAAGTGTGAAGAAAAAATATGTAATCTAGTTATTCAGAATATACACGCTGTTAAATTTTGATGTAACTTCTTCCATCTTTTTTCTGCATATGTATGTATTGCATATTTATGTATGTTTTAATGTAATTGGGCTAAAGCTGTGTATCTGGGTTAGTATCTTTTTCTTTTTATTTAACATTACTTTGGTGTATGTTTTCCATGTGATTAATGTTTTTCATAGACATTATGGCTACATAATATTTAATTGAATGAATATACTGTTTTATAGCATATATGCTATAATTTATGTAACTACTTACACACAATATTTGTGGGGTTTTTTCCTGTATGAGAAGATCATTCTTTAGCTTCTTAACCATTTTTAAGTGCCTATTTAGCAAGTATTAAGAACGTTCACATTGTTGTACACCTCATCTCCAGAACTGTTTCATCTTGCAAGACTGAAACTTCAACAACTCTCCATTTTCCCTTCCTCCCAGGCCCTGGGAACCACCACTGTACTTTCAGTTTGCATGAATCTGACTGCTCTGGGCACCTCATATGAATGGAATCCTGTGGGACTGGCCTTTTTCTGACTGACTTCTTTCAATTAGTATAATGTCCTTAAGGTTCATCTGTGTTGTGCATGTGTCAGAATTTCCTTCCGTTCTAAGACCAAATAATATTCCATCGTATGTATGTACTGCATTTTGTGTATCTGTTTATGCAGCGACAGGCACTCGGTTTGCTTATAGGCTACTGTGAGTAATGCTGCTGTGGGCGTGGTTGTGTAAATCACGCTTTGGGACTTGGCTTTCGATTCTTTTGAATTTATATACCCAGAAGCAGAATTGCTGGGTCATGTGGTAATTCTCTTTTTAATTTTTTCAGGAATCACAGTATTATTTTCTGTGCTGCCTACACTGGTTTACATTCCTACCAAGAGCATACAAGGGTTTCTTCAACCTCCTTGCCAATGCTTATTATTATTTTGATAGTAGCTATCCTAATGGGTGTGAGGTGATAACTCATTGTGGTTTAAATTTGCATTTTCCTAATAATTAGTGATGTTGAGCATCTTTTTATTGTGCTTGTTGGCTGTTTGTGTATCTTCTTTGGAGAAATGTCTATTCAAGTTCTTTCCACGTTTTGAGTAGGATTACTTATATTTTTGTTGTTGATTGCAGGAGTTCTTTGAGTATTCTGG
>NW_006982066.1:0-458 GCF_000164805.1 Carlito syrichta | reverse complement strand
CTATTTAATTCAGGTAGTTAAGTCAGCTAGCTAACTAATTAAGTCAGCCAGTTAAGTCAGTTAGCTAAGTAGCTGTCAGCTAACTAAGTCAGCTAGTTAAGTGAGCTACCTAATTTAGTCAACTGGTTAAGACAACTAGCTAGGTAGTTAGCTAATGAGTTGTCAGCAGGTTGAGTCAGGTAGCTAGCTAGTTAACTAACGTGTTAAGTCATGTGGTTGAGTAAGCAGGCTAGCTAGTTACTAAACGGGTTGAGTCAGCTGTTTGAGTAAGCTAGCTAGCTCATTAGCTAACGAGTTGTCAGATGATTAAGTCAGCTAGTTAGAATGTTAGATAACAAATAAGTTAACTAGGTAGCCATCTGGTTAAGTCAGTTAGGTAGCTAGGCAGCTAACTATTCAAGTCTGCTTGTTAGCTAGGTAGCTAGGTAGTTAGCTAATTTCTTAAGTCAGCTGGCTAG
>NW_006982065.1:0-364 GCF_000164805.1 Carlito syrichta | reverse complement strand
TTTCTCAGTGTCTGATCTCCCAGGGGTCTGTGTGAGACCTATATTCTTCTTTTGGTTTTTATACATTTGTGCAGTTATTTTTTTCCTCCTCCCTACTTTTTCCTTCCCTCCACATGACCGTCTTCTTTAATTCTGTTATTCAGGGGTAGGGGGATTGGTTTTACTTCTCTTTGTTCAATATCCTATTATTTATGTATACACTGTTATTTTGTTCAATTCTGGAATTGCACTGCAGGTTGGGGGTGGTCCTTTTTCCAGGTTTGAGATTTACTTAAGGGGGGAGATTTACTTAAGTGATTCAAAATCTATCTGCACGTCCTGTTATTTGCTGACAGGTGTATGGATAATCTGGAACCCACTTACC
>NW_006982064.1:0-544 GCF_000164805.1 Carlito syrichta | reverse complement strand
GTATGAGTGATAATCACGGGGACACCTATCACAGAGGAGAACCAGTCAAAGAGGCACCAAACACTGAAGAGGAACAGTCATTGAGGCACCCATCACAGTGGAGAGCCAGTCACTGGAATAGCCATCACAGAAGACGGCCAATCACTGGGCCACCCATCGCAGAGGAGGGCCAATCACAGGGCACCCAAGATAGAGAAGAGGCATTCATAGGAACACCCAAAGAGAGGAGGGCCAGGCACTAGGGGGCCCACAACAGAAGTGGACTAGTTGTTGGGGACACCTCACAGAAATGGGCGTGTGTCTGTGGCACTCATTATTGAGGAGGTACTGTCACTAGAACTTCTTTGACAGAGAAGAGCCAGTCACTGTGACATCCATCAAAGAGAGGTATTCAATATGATATCCACTTTTGAAGATGAATAGTGACTGGGACTCCAGTAACAAAGAAGCCCAATCAATGAAGCACCTGTTATGGAGGAGGCCCAACCACATGGACACCATTTATAGAGAAGGGCCAGTTACTGGGGCACCCATTATGGAGGCG
>NW_006982063.1:0-368 GCF_000164805.1 Carlito syrichta | reverse complement strand
TTGCCAGCTGCCTAGCTCGTTAATCAACTAGTTAATTCAACTGACAAAACAGGTGGCTAGCTAGTTAAGTCACCACATTAAGTCAGTTGGCTAGTCGCTCACTAGCTAGTTAAAAAGCTAGTTGTCAGATGGCTAGGACAGCTGGATAGTTAATTATTTCAGCTAGTTAAGTCAGCTGGCTAGCTAGGTAACTAGCTAGTTAACTCAGTTGGCTAGCCACTTGGCTAGCTAGTGATGTCACCTAGTTAAGTCAGTTGGCTAACCAGCTGGCTAACGAGTTAAGTCATGTAGTTGAGGCAGCTGGCTAGCTGGTTAAATCAGCTAGTTAATTCAGTGGCTACCCATCTGGCTAACTAGGTAGATAGCTA
>NW_006982062.1:0-372 GCF_000164805.1 Carlito syrichta | reverse complement strand
GGCTCTGTCCTGAAGCTCCACTTCATGCTGGGGTCTGTCTTCAGTGAGGAATCCTGTCCACTGCCATGTCCATCTGTGTTCACAAACGCCCTCAAGCCATAATGGATCACTCTGGAGTTTCTGCATTCCCTGGACTGGCAGGTACCTCCACCCAGGACGTCAGATATGAAAGAGTTCGGGAATCCCTCTCCAATACTCTGTGGGTGTGGAGCCAAATAGCTAACCTGGTCCAGCAAGATCCAGAGCAGGTGCAGGTGAAGTCATGTATAGTTGAGATCTAGGTGCACGTGAGGTCACGTATAGTTGAGATCCAGGTGCACGTGAGGTCATGTATAGATGAGATCCAGGTACAGGTGAGATTCATGTATAGGT
>NW_006982061.1:0-389 GCF_000164805.1 Carlito syrichta | reverse complement strand
GTACACATCCTTCACTCAGGGACATTTATTCCTGCCCAATCCCATTTTTCCTGGCTCTAAAGCCAATAGCGCTGTGAACACACTACACGAAGTTGAGAATCTGTGTGCAATTCTGATATTTTTGTACACTAGATCTGGCTCTGTGGCTAGATCTGGCTCTGTGGCACAGACTGGGGTCCAGGGACAGGACTGTTGATCATGCCAGCCTCGAAATTGTGGGCTCTGGCGATCCTTCTTTCTCAGCCCCCAGAGTGACCTGGATGACATGCACCTTGACTCCATACTCCCTTTATGATTGGTGTGGATACAGAGTCTCCCTGCTTGTCCCAGGTCTTGGGCTCCTGGGTTCCTGCCATATTCCTGCCTCAACCTCCCAGAGCACTTGAATT
>NW_006982060.1:0-689 GCF_000164805.1 Carlito syrichta | reverse complement strand
TAGATAGCTGTCTGCCTAGTTATTTTAGCTAGTAAAGTCAACTGGCTAGCTAGGTAGTCAGCAAGTTAAGTCAGCTAGCTAAGTCGGCTTGCTTGCTAGATAGCTATCTAGGAATCTAGGTAGTTATTTCAGCTAGTAAAGTCAGTTGGTTTCCTAGTTAACTAGTTAGTTAAGTCAGCTAGTTATGTCAGCTGGCTAGCTAGTCAAGTCAGTTAGTTCAGTCAGTTGGCTAGTCACATGCCTAGTTTGGCTAGTTAAGTAAGATGGCTTGCCAGCTGGCTAGCTAGTTAAGTAAGATGGCTTGCCAGTTGGCTAGCTAGTTGTCACCTAGTTAACTCCGCTTGCTACCCAGAAGGTTAGCAGAGAAACTAGGTAGTTAAGTCAGGTGGCAAACCAGTAGGATACATGGGTATCTACTTTGTTGATTCCACTTGCTAGCCACCTGTCTAGCTAGTTATGTCAACTAGTTAAGGCAGCAGGTTAGCCAGCTGCCTAGCTATTTAAGTCAGCTCGTTGAGTGAGCTGGCTAGCCAGCTTGCTAGCAGGTTAAGTCAGCTTATTAGTTCAAGTGGCTAGCCAACTGGTTAGCTAGATAGATAGATAGTTATGTCAATGAGTTAAGTTAGTTGTCTAGCCAGCTGGCTAGCTAGGTAGATAGCAAGTTAAGCCAGCTGAGTGGCCGGATGACT
>NW_006982059.1:0-387 GCF_000164805.1 Carlito syrichta | reverse complement strand
TCCACACCCCACACTCATGCCCCACAGCAAAGATGTGTTTGAGATCACGGAACAGACAGATCCGAGCTAGGCAGGCCATCAGGCACAGTGCAATCAAGGCAGTCTGGCAATGACATGGCCAACCCGGTTCCAGATGCCCTGTCTGCCACCTTCAGGCGGTAGGAGAGCCCCTTTCTCTCCCAATCACTCCATTACCATCTGTCCACATGGACCTTTCCCTGGAGAGTTGTGGACACCCGTTGTGATGTACATGAGAGGTGTCTTTTTGTTGCCGGAGTCTATGTCAGACAGGCTGGAGCACGGCAGCATGATTGTGGCTCCCTGGGCCTCAACATGTGGGGCACAGGAGGTTCTCCCACCTTGGCCCCTGAGCAGTTGGGACTCCAG
>NW_006982058.1:0-399 GCF_000164805.1 Carlito syrichta | reverse complement strand
ATCCAACTCGTTAACAGAGCTGACTAGTGGGCCAACTCGTCAGTCAACTATCTAACACAGTTAACTAGTCTGCTGACTAGTCAGCAAACTTATTAAGCCAGCTAACAAGTCAGTCGTGTAGTCAGTCAATGTGTTTAAAAAAGCTAAATCTTCTGCCGACTTGTCAACCAAGTTCAGTCACCTAGCTAACTCGTTAAGCAACTAGTTAAATCAACTGGATAACTCGTTTACCAGCTAGTTAAACAGGTAGCTAGTTAACCAACTCATAAAGTCAGCTAGCTATCTCATAGCCAACGAGATAAGTTAGCTATCTAAGTCAGCTATCTATCCAGCTAGCTAGCTAAATCAGCTAGCTAAGTCAGCTAGCTCACTAGTTAGCTAAATATTTAAGTCTGCTGT
>NW_006982057.1:0-3266 GCF_000164805.1 Carlito syrichta | reverse complement strand
TCACAGCCAGGAAACAGCCAAGTCACAAGTTGAACCCAGCTTTTCTGGCTCTGAATTCTCGGGCTATGACAGGGAAAGTGTGGGTAAGCATTCAACTGTGGAGGATCTGCTGGTGCATGATTGGTATCTCTGTATTCATCAAAGGGATTTATAGTTGAAACTTACTAGTTTTTAGTGGTGAATCATGTTCATTGTGATCATGTTTTTGTTTGATTGCTTTTCCTTGGGCTGTTTGAGAGGCTGATATTCATGTTGATAAATAAATTATATAGACGTTATTGGCTCAAACCCTAATATGACAAATGTTATGTAAACAACTTTCATTTTTATAAGTATTTATTTTTTCCTAATGATATTTCAAGCGAAGAAGCATGTCTTAGTGCCACGATTTCACTGACGTGGGGACCAGACAGTTTGGTAAGATGCAATGTTCATTCTTTCAAGACCTGTCATAGTCATTCATCAGTTTTTCTCTGGAAATGATAAATGTTTGTAGCTTTCACATTCCTTTAGTTTTGAGTCAACCATTACAGGACATAATTCTTTACCCAAGTATTAGTGATATACACTGAGTTACCTGATGCCATATTGTGATAGAACATTCTTTGTTTCTACAGTCACAGCCCTTTCAGACAACATAAAACCAAAGATAAGCATGAGATAGACCGAATGACCTTCACTGTGGTAAGAGGATTAAAAAATGTGTCTTTATTTGCATCATCATTTTCATGTCATGCTATCAGCAATAAAATTATTACCAGAAGACAAAAACATTGTATATAATATATAAATATAAAATGACAAAATTTGCTTTCATAAATGAATTAATAAAGATTCAATTCCTAGAAGAATTTCTAAAGGAAAAATATATGGACATAGATGCCAAGGCAAAAGTCAAGATTTGCTAATAAACATTATGAGAAAGATATCGAAAACTGAAATCAAAGAAACTAAGGAAATCAAAGAAAAGAGAAATGACCAAGATACAGAAGAATGAGGAGGCCTTTTGGTTCTGCTCTGGTCCCAGCCTGTTGATTGACTTTTGCAGCCTATTAGTGACTTTATGTTACTTTTGAGTAAATGTTACTTCATAATGAATCTACAATGTTTAATATCATTCTCCTTCAAGAAACAGCCTTGCAGTCTAGTTGGTTGTCAGGGCACTGTTTCCGTGAGTGGGTCTTGAGCTCTTACTCTTCCTTTCCCAAGAATGTGGAACTTCCAGATACCTTCTCTCCTGAACTAAAGTCCCTCTTGGAAGGCCTGCTCCAGCAAGATGTCAGTAAGTGACTAGGCTGTCATGGAGGCAGGTAAGCTGTGGTTTCTGCTTTGAGTATCTTTACCAGAAAAGTGAAAGTTATTTTTAATATTTAAAAATAATTAATATTTTAATTATCTTAAATAATATTTTAAAGATGATTTATCAACAGTCTTTAGAATCTTTCATTTTGATTCGAAGGGAGAATATCACATGAGAGATACATGTATGTTGTCCTGTGTCTTTTGTAATCAAGAAATTGAAGATGTCACTAACTTTTAAACTTTAAAATCAGCCGTGTAGATGATAGAAATGAATTCTGAAATTGTGTCGTTCATTTGGTTAAGTTATAATAATGATTATAATTGTAATTAAGGCAGTCTCATATTCTGATCCGGTTCTCACCTATTTTCTCTCATGCGTAGCTAAGTAACTGTCATCCTGTGCCAGCCTCCAAATGGTAATATCTGGAGAGCCTTTAGAGAAGGGATTACAACAGACTTTCCCCCTACTTCTCTCCATCCTTGTTTCACACAAGACACAACTTTTAACTTTATGCTACTTGTTTGTATGTCATACATATATGTATTTTTAGAGTACATATGTATGTGTGCATACTATACCAGTAGATCATATGTCTTTTATGTAGGTAGATAGCTTTATCTGTTTGAGAAATCATCCATTCCTGCTATAAAAGATGAAGATTTGGCTCATTACTGTCCCTAGAGCCCTCCCCCACGGAACGAGTCAAAACATCAAGTTCCTCTTTTGCTTATCCTTGTAGCTTTAAATTCATACTTAAACCAGTTGTGTTTTTTTTTCCACCAACTATACACAGTATCTCTTAAGTTTCTGTTTTATGCAGGGAGGATTTTGATGTTCCTTTCTTTCCTTGTCTTCTTCTTCTCTCACTAATTTCTGCCATGTTCGTTTTTATATTTTCAAGCTGATACTGTTTATTCTCAGTTCTCCAATCACAGTCAATCATAATCGAGCTTTGTGTCCTGTATATAAGATATAGGTTGATTTTAAAACTTGCATAATAAGAAGTGGTATTTACAGTCATGTATCATGAATGTTGCTCATTGCATAGTTTCTATTCAGTGTGAACTTTGGTTTTTCCCTCATTTTTCTTTTGTGGAGGACTGAGCTGCAGTTTAGAACTAGGGGGCGCTCTCTGTTTTCTCTGATCAGTATTGTTCCACCCTACGCGTCTGCTTTGACTCCGCTGGTCTAACTATGCCATTCACTCTATGCCTACCTTCTGCTTTTCTGGGTGTCAGGCCCTTTAACTAGAGCCTGTTCTCAGCTCCTTAGAGAGGGGCTGTGAGGGGTCAATGTTCTGGGTTCTTACACATCTGAGATGTCTTTCTGCTATTCTCAAACTTGACTAATATTTAGGCTAGATATAAAATTCTAAATCAATAGTAATTTTCCCCCAGAACATTGAAGATACTGCTTTATTGTGTGCAAGCAAATAGTCAGTGTTGGTCAGATCAGTTATCACTCATGATGTCAGCCACCTGGAGTCTCTTGTGCTCCGAGATTTGTGGATAGAAGGAAACTTCTTGTTTAGCATACCACATTTCATGTATAAATGATGACGGGCACAAAACAGAGCAGAATAAAAAAGTCACCTGAGTGTTTCTGGTGAAAATGTAAAGGGACACACTTTGACTCAAATTCTGTTCCTCCACTCCATGGCTGTTTATTGGGCACACACTGACACCCCCCTGGGTCAGGGGTGAGGCAGTACACAAGACGGGCACAGTCCTGCCCTCTCAGAGCTCATGCTGTGAGGGGACGCAGTGTAGAAACAGGTAAAATGGCTATAGACCATGAGGAGTACCAGTGTGGAGATTGAAGAGGGCTGGGAGGAACATTCCAGGTGGAGGGGTCAGCGAGGGAGGGCTTCCAGGCACCAGAAAAGCCAGGTCTCTGGCACTGAACTTGGTTCTAATTCTCAAGGGAAGCCTTTGGAGAGCTCTGACCGAGGGAATGGTGAGCT
>NW_006982056.1:0-6142 GCF_000164805.1 Carlito syrichta | reverse complement strand
AACAATCTGCACAGACTTCCAATAGAATATTTATGAAATCAAAATGTGTTTTACCACATACATTGATGAATGGATGGATCTATCAATGTATTGACTAATCTAATGAAAGGTTTTCACATATTTGGAATCCACTCCTAACTTGATGCACTTAGGATAAAATCCAAACTTCTCAGCTCATATGGCTTCTTATGATCCAGCCACTGCCTACCCTAGAATTTTCTTATGCCATTTGCTCCTTTCTTCCCATCTTGTTTTAGTCAAATTTTCCTTCTCTTATGTCTCAGAGTTTTTGCATATTTTATTCTCTTTGTCTAAAACATTCTTTTCTTGTTTCTCTATCTGCAGGCTTTGAGTTTCCTGATTTAAATCTCTCTGTTTATCATATCTACTATCAGGGGAGATGTAGCTCACTAGAACACCAACCCCACTGCAAGCAATTTACTTATGTAGCAAATCCTCACATGTATTCCGTCAACTCTGAAATAAATTAAAATAAAAAATTAAAAGTTTAAAAACACTCCCTGATATGATTTACCTTTCTTCATGAACTGATAATCATTTATAGTTATATATTTATTCAGTAATCGGTTTGTCTTTTCCTCAGCTAGCAACTCCATGTGGTCAGAGACCACGTTTGTTTTGTTTACCACTTTCCCTAGTGTCCACCAGAGTGCTTGGCATATAGTAGAGGCAGATAGACACTGTCCAAGAGGTATGGTAGAACCCTTTTGGATTATAAATTAATATAGTTATATAGGAGCAAAATAGCACTACTTATTATTAGTAGAACAAATTTTAATTTTGGAATTGACTAAAATTTCACAATTCTGAGTCAGGAAGCATCTCAGAGATGTTGAAGGTAGGAAGCCAGGCAAAGGTTTCAAAATATTATGACTTTTAACTATTAAGATAGTATGAATTCAAAAGTTTCTGCTTAAATATTTTAAATTATCTATCTATATTTAAATTAATTTCTTTTCAAACATTTTAGATACTCAAGATGACGAAGTGGCAGAAACTGTTTACAGAGACAGGAAGAGGCAGCTACCTTTGGAACTTACAGTGGAACTAACAGAAGAGACATTTAACGCGACAGTCATGGCTTCTGACAGCATAGTGCTCTTCTATGCCGGGTGTGAGTAGGAGCCTTTAGAAGAAATTATCTGTATTATATACTAGGACATCTAAAAGTACACAGATTTAATTTTTCATTCTGCATATCACACGTTGTAAAAATGACAGAGCTTTCATATGTCTCAGGTTATCTACACACATTGAGGCATTCACTTCTAACTGGTTCTGGGATTGTACAGCCGGTTTATATGTGATTTACAGCTTAAAGGCTAATTACTCAGAGATCTGTCACAGAAACAAAGAACTGAGTCCCCATGTTCTCACTCATAAGTGGATCCTGAACATTTATCATGACACTACAAGAAAGGGATTGGCTGTAGCGGGACACTCCCAGAGAGGTTGGGGGGGGTTGGCACATAGCATCAATAAGGGCACCTCATCCCAAACCAGGCCAAGTGAGGACCCAAGGGAAGCCCAAACTTCACCTGTATGATGACCGCTTATGTACCTAATCCTGAATTGTACTCCACATCTTTAAAATAATAATTGTAAAAATTAAAGGTTAGTGATTAAGCTAGATGTTAATTTTTATAAACTTTTATTCAAGCCAATGGTTTTGAATGTATTAACAGTTCTTAAAGATTTGTAGTAAATTTATTGCTTTTATCTTCAAATAATAGCCATTCAGCTATATTCCTTGCAGTACAAATGCAGAAAGTTGTCTGCCTTTGAAACTCCCTTAAATGTTTGGACCTTCTTGAGGGCTGTAGATTAAGATACTTCTCATTAGGAAATAACAAAGCCGGGTTCGGTGGCTCGGCCTGTAATCCCATGCCTTTGGGAGGCTGAGGTGAGCGGATTGCTTGAGTCCGCGGGTTCAAGACCTGCCCGGGCAGCGAGACCTCATCTCTACACTGACATCAGAATAAATCAGCCGGACATGGTAGCGCACGCCTGTGGTTCCTGCTACTTGGAAGGCTGAGGCGGAAGGATCGCCGGAGCCCAGCAGGTCAAGGCAGCGGTGGCCGGGAGCGGCCACTGTACTCCAGTCTGGGCGACAGAGTGAGACTCCAACTCAAAAAAAAAAAAGAATAACAAATTTGGGAAACCCCATAAATCTATATGTTTGTTATATCTAAGTGTGGGTGCTTTGGAGATACACATGCATTTTGTTGAATTTTTTTTCATGTAGGGCAAGCAGTATCCATGGCATTTTTGCAGTCCTATATTGATGTGGCAATTAAATTGAAAGGTATTGTACTATGGTATGCATGCTTATTTTCCTGATTCTGAGCTGTAGCTATTTGTAAAACTATATGTTATGTTAAAGAGGTAGAAAGCTATATAACATAAAATTTCAGGTTATTATGTTTGTGTCTCCAAGGTTAAGTTAATGAGCCAAGAGTTTCCAAAGCGTCCAGAAGCATTCACTAGGATTTGTCTTCATGGAACTGTTTATAATAGAAAGTAGAAAACTTATACATTGCATACTTGTGGCTACACAGTTAATTCAGGAATCTTTTGGCCGAATTCAGTCTTTCAGTGACCATTTTTTGAGTGTCTGCTCTGTGCTAATTACTATTAAATGTTGAGAATAAAAATTTGGCAGATAAAACCCAGTCTCACACTCTAATGAGAGATGAAAGATCCCAGTGTTTTTGAAGTTAGTTTACTTCTCATAGACTAGATCTTTTTAAAACTATCATGAAACCAGATCCAGTTGTAGGCAAATATGAATCCAAGCAATGAACTTTAACTCATAATGTCTATTCTGTCATCTCAGCAAAGAAATAGGGAGAAGTAGGGAGGCCTGTTAGTAAGACAGAGATGATGATGGGTTAGGTGTCCACAGTGTTTTAGTCATTTGAATAAGATGGAATGGACCATGCTTTGTCTCTGTGATATCATTTTCTCCTACTGTTTATCTTGTAAATAGAAGATATTATGGTTAAATAGGCATATTCCTGATTACATATCTACCATTTAATTTTGGGAACACTAGCTTATAGTCTCTTTCATTATTTTGCAAGTTCCTTAGGGGTAGGTAGTGTGTCTTATATCAGCTTACTGAACTTGGGATATTTTGACGTAAATTGAAAAATATCTGAGTTTTAATAATTTTTGAATAGATGAATAAGCTAATATAGTAGAATTTCATAATTTTTCATTTAGGGGAAATGAATGCTAATGTACAACATACACATTGTTGTACTTATAAGTTGTACAATTTATACATTGGGGCTTTTGTGAGCTCATGAAATTGATGCTAGAAATTCAACCCTAAATGAACCATTCTTTTTATTTCCCAAGCACATTTGATCCAACTTTTGATAATCTTGTTATTGAGTGAAGGGATACTTAAATCTATACATAGTATGATCCCCAATTATTTTTTAAAAAGCAAACCCTGTTATTTGCTTTCAGATTTTCCTTTGTAGTTGGAGTATATGAACAAATTTAGGTTTCTTCTTTAATATTCTCTAACCTCTTTGGCAAATAGTTAGAAGAAAAGAAAAAGAAAAAATATAAAAGCCATGATAAAATAGTAATTTGATACTATCCTTCAATAATAGAGTTAATGATCACCCCCTGAACTCATTTGGTCAACACCAGATGATAATGGAAAAAGATTCCCTTACTTTCTTCTCTTTTAATGATTTAAAAAATAGACTAAATCAGCCAGGTGTGGTAGCGCATGCCTGTAATTCCAGCTACTTGGAAGGCTAAGGCGGAAGGATCGCCGGAGCCCAGCAGGTCGAGGCTGCGGTGGCCGGAAGCGGCCACTGCACTCCAGTCTGGGCAACAGAGTGAGACTCCAACTCAAAAATAATAATAATAATAAAATAAAAAAATAAATAAAAAATAGACTACTTATCCCTTCAATGCAAGGGATGTGAGTTCCATGTGTTTTTAGAATTAAAAAGCAGATAATCAACCCGAAAACTTGCTTTCCTTTTCATTGACTGTGTTCTTTATGAATAACAATTGTGTTAATAACTAGTTATCAGATCAATAGACACCTTTGGAAGTTCAGGGGCTTAATGTGAAAATGCACGGTGTATGTAATTATAGTGTTTTCTGTTTGTGCTACAACCTATAATATAACATTGTAAATTAGGAAAATATTGTAACACTTTGGGCACTTAGTTCTATAATCTTTCACGTTGACTGTGGGAAAAAGCAATTTTTCTTCTCAAAGACAATGAAGAGTATATTTTACTCAGTCACAAGGTGGCAGCAAATATCAAATTTTTATACTTACGTCGCATCTGTATCTGCAAGAATCTATTTTTTCCCTTTACATTAGGAATCTATTTGAAATAAAGTATACGGGATATAATACTATAGTCATCTTAAAACATTAGACTATTCTAGTTGAAACATGAGTTAATATTGAAATCATTTTTCAAGAAAGAAAATTAAATTTTCAATTGGTAACTTCAATATAAGTAGTCGTAACTTTTAATGATATATATCAGTATGATTTTTCCAGTTTTAAAGAAAACATTAGAGTTTGTCTTTTCAACTGTAGAGACCAAGGAATAACATTTTTAGCAGCGTTAGACATGCTAAAGATGCTTATTGAAGGGAAAGAACTGCAGCTTTAAGAGCAATATATTTGATATTTGGATGGCGGTATATAATATGGTAGTTTGTATAAATAAGCATCACCAGATGAAATGATTAAAGGATAAGAAAACTTTGGTAAAAGCTACTTGCGCACGCATGTTTATTGCAGTATTATTTACAGTAGAAAAAACATGGAACAAACTCTGCTGCCCATCTAAAGAGGACTGGATCCAAAAAATGTGGTACATATACACAATGGAATATGACACAGCAAAAAGAAGGACAAAATTATGAACTTCAGAGCAACTTGGATGGACTTAGAGGCTTCATAATGAGTGATCTATCACAGAAACAAACAACCGAGTATCATAGGTTCTCACTCATAAGCAGACCTTGAAAAGCTATCATAATACTGTAAGAAAGGGATGGGCAGTAGTGGGAAACTGCCAGGGGGCAGGGCACACCTCATCAACAAGGTACCTGCATAATGAACATTCGTATACGTCATCCTGAATTGTACCCCACGTCTTTAAAATAAAAAATTAAAAGAAAAAAGAAAACGTTGGTAGAGGAGCCATTTAGCAGGTAGGATTGTGGAAGGAATAGGATTTATATTTGTTTATATGCTCACAAACTATTCAGGTATTTATATCCATTAATGTAAAAATTTTCAATTTGTTTATGAAGAAATCTCAGTGTGCATTCTATGCATTTTATTGCGTGCATACTATGCCACAGACATTGTACTATCCAGTGGACATATAGTGATGAATAAGACAGACTATACTGCCTGCATTATCAAACTATTAGTTAACACGAAGTCTAAAGTGATAAGTTATTTCATCTATGAGAACTAATCAAGAATTTTTAAAACTATAATTTGCAGTATTAAAAACTTTTGATGATAAAATATCACATTTTACAGTTTTAATCACAATTTTAATTTAATATCATTAGGTTACATTTAGACTATATCCTACATTGATATGTAATGATTCTTTCTATGATCTAATATGACATTACAACTTTTTATTAGAATTTATTCTTTTGATAGCTGAGTTGTGTGGTGCTTGTTTTATTTAGCGTTTGATCTTTTTCCACACAGTAATATACATATTTTAAAGAACTTTACATCTTTTATTAAAGAGCAAGTAGGAATTTCTGTTTGAGGTTCTATGTGTTTTCTTAGGCTGAAAAAAAAATAATCTTTAAACTGCATAGGGACCTGGAGTCCTAGATGAATTTCACATGTGTCATTTATTCACATGCATGTTTAAGGGGTTCTAGATACTAGAAAACCGGTGATGAGTAAACAGACACAGTCCCTGCTCTCAGGGAGCTCTCACGGTCAAGACAGACCTTCATCAGATAATCACGCAAATGAGTACATAGTGATATAATGAGTACATAGTGATATCAGGAGATGGAAAGGAGTTCTATAGGAACTTATATCCAAGGAGCCAGATGCAGACCAGTGTAGTCACACCCAGTGAGATAG
>NW_006982055.1:0-3649 GCF_000164805.1 Carlito syrichta | reverse complement strand
TCAACCTCCTTATTGATACTATTCCTTTACACAAGAATGAAGTCCAAAGGATTAAAAAAACCAGTAAACTAACAGAGGCAGAGCTAGTATGAAAACACTATCACTAACAGTAAGAAGCAAAACAATAAATAAATAAATAAAAAGAGGGAAAAAGAAAAAATATACAAACAATACAAATAAAAAAATAAAAACAAGGGAACCAAGTCTGCTCTCATTTCTATAAGTCCAATGTACTTTCAACTCTGATCTCTAGTTCTCATTGTAGGGTGGTAGGGTTATTCCCCACTCGTATCTGATGCCCCATGCCTGCTGCAGGGGGAGGTTTGATCAGATACAAACTCAGCTTGCTGCCTGAGAAGTCTGCCGTTCAAATCTCACCTGTGTCCCATATAGCATGGAGAGAGGGGTTTTGGTCTCTCCCAGTATGATTTTATTACCTTAGATCTCAAGCTGGAAGTGGCTAAAGCTAAGCAGAGCCAGAGTATTGGGTTGGTCAATGCAGTCTCAGTGCGGTCTCAGAGCTTGAGCTGTTATCTGACCAACCTGCCTGGCTGAACTGAGGGAGGCAGAATGTGGAACTTCCAGGAGCTGCAGGTCGGTGTGACAGTGTGTGGCTCAGGCTGGGTGGAGTTGTGTAGCAGTCGTGGGGGTCTGGACCTCCCTGGGCCACTAATTGGAGGCCACCTTGGACAGGGGGAAGTAGCAGTCACAGGAAGGAGCAGCTACAGTTGTGACCTCTTCAGCAGTGTGGTGCTCTGAAAGAACTCCAAGGCCAGGAATCTCGAGCCAACCCAGGCAGGGCAGTGACTGCGGGAGACAGCAGCAATGATGGCAGCTGAGCCAGAGTACAGTGCATGGAATCGAGGACTGCCAGCCCACAGGTCAATATGGCCAGTGGTGGCAGGGGTGGTGGTGGTGGCAGCATCTGCAGTGGCGAACAGAGCTATGTGCAGGACCGTTTTTTGACAGCCCTCAGACCTGTGCGACTGGGCAAGAGCAGGTTTGCAGTGGTGGGCGAAGGAGTTACTAGACCAATTAGAAAAATGTCTAGTCACTGGAGCACAGATCATGGAGAAGACCCAGTCACTAGGGAAGCCATCATATATTAGGGAACATCACTGGGACATGTATCACAAAGGAGAGTGAATCACAGGAGCACACATGAAAGAAGAGAGCTGTTCACAAGTGCACTTATGAAAGAGGGGTAGTTATTGGGTTACCTCTCACAAAGGAGGAACAGTCAAATGAGAACCAAACACAGATGAGTATCAGTCGCTGGGGATCCATAACTGAAGAGTTAAAATCATGGGACAAGCATTATATGGAAGTATCAGTCACTGAGGCACTCAATTTAGAAAAAGCCTAGTTACTGGGGCACCCATCACAGAGAAGAGACAGTCACTGAGTCAATCATCATAGGGGAAAGGCAGTAATGAGGAATCAATTACTGAAGAAGGCAAGTAACTTGGGTCTCGAACCACTGAGGAGGAACAGTCACTGGAGGATTACCACAATGGAGAGCAATACATCTAAGAGAAGGGCCAGTCAATGAAGCACCAATCCAAGATGGTGCTATAATGGCCATGCATTAGGAGGAGGGTGTGTCATTAGGAGGAAGAAATGTTGAACACAGATGAGGGAAACTCAATGAGGCAACCATACCAGAGGAGGGCGAATTACTATGGCATCAATCCCAAAAGAGTGTCAGTAACTGGGTCATTGAATAGGACTAGGGCAACTCATTGAGGCACTGGTTACATAGGAGGGCAGTCACTGAGGTACCCATCAAAGAATAAGTGTATTCACTGGTGCACTCATCACAGAGGATGGTATTCACTGGGTCACCCAAAACAGAGGATGGTTATTTACTGGGGCACCCATCACAGAGGAGGACCAGTTACTGGGGCACCATCGAGTGGAGAACCAGACACTGAGCACTCATCACATAATTTTGACTCTCACTGAGGCACCCACCTCAAAGGAGAGTCAGTCACTGTTGGATCCATCAAAGATAAGTGCTTGGCATTGGAGCAACCATCATAAAAGAAGACTTCACTATTTCCCCCATTATTGAGGAAGCTCAGGCACTGAGCCATGAATCATACAGGAGGACCAGTCACTGGAGCACCCATTACACAGGAGGACCAGTCACTGTGGCATCCATCACAGAGAGAGGTAATCACTGGGGCACCTATTACCAAGGAGGTCTAACTGCTAGAACAAACTTTACTAGGGAAGTCAACAACTAGGGCTACAATCACCTAGGAGGGCCAGTCACTTGAGCACCAATCACAGGGGATGCCCTGATACTAGGGTCCAAGTTATGCAGAGGATTAGTGACTGAGACACCCATTGCAGAGAAGGGCTATTCACTTGAATACCCACAACTGAAGAGACCAAGTCACCGAGGCAATTATCACAAAATATGGCAAGTAAATGAGATACCTGTCTCTGAGGAGACCTAGGCCCTGTGGCACCCATTAGAAGGAGTGACAATTATGGCACAGATCAAATGCAAGAAACAGTCACTGGGATATCAATTACAAATAAGTCCAGCTAGTGGGACTCTGATTACAGAGAACCCATCACTGGCACTCCCATTAAAGAGGAGGACAAGGCAATAGGGCATCAGACATAAAGAAGGGACAGGCATTGATGTACCTATCACAGTTCAAGGCCAGTCACTGGGACACTCATCAAAAAGGAAGGAGGGTCACTCGGAACCCAACACAGAAGAGAGGCAGACAATGGAGCACCCTTAACAGGAGGCTACTTACTGAGACAGCCATCACGGAGGAGAACCAGTGATGGAGACAACCCTCACAGAAGAGCACTAGTCACTGGGAAACACATGGCACAGGAAGGTTTGTTATTGTCACAGAACATTGTCATTACTGGGGCACCCATCCCATAAGACAGCCAGTCACTGGAACACCTGTGTCAAAGAAGTGTCATTCATGGGGACGTGTATCATAGAGGAGAGTCATTGACTGGAGAACTTATGATGGAAGAGGGCTAGTCTTTAGTGCACTCATTGTGGAAGAGGGCTAGTTACTGGGGCACTTATCACAAATGAGGACCAGTCACAGAAGCACTAATCCCAGAGAAGGGACAGTCATTGCAGAACCACCCAGACGTGTTGCTGTTATAAGAAACCCATTAAAAAGGAGGCCCTGTCTTTGGTGCAATCTTCATAGAAGGATACTATTTACTGGGGCACCAATAACAGTCATGAGTCAGTCACTGGGACAAACATCAAAGAGGATAGTGAGAAACTGAAGCACTCATCACAAACGATGACTAGTCACTGGGACAAACATCACAAAAGATGACCATTTCCTGGAGCACCATCACTGAAGAGAGTCCTTCACTGAGGATTCTATCACAGATGATGGCCAGTCACTGAGGCACCCATCATACAGAAGGGGATGTCACTAAGTCACCATTTAAGAACAGAGTAAGGCACTTGGGAACCCAATACTATGCATCCCATTCACTGGGGCACTGATCACAGAGGAGGCTGAGTCACTGAGTTGTCCATCAAATATGAAGGTCAGTCACTCAGGCAACCATCACAGAGGATGTACAATCACTGAGACACCCCTCCCAGAGGAAGGTCAGAAACTTAGGCACCATATTTGGAAAGTTC
>NW_006982054.1:0-497 GCF_000164805.1 Carlito syrichta | reverse complement strand
GACCTAGATTCAGCCTCACGAGGCAATGAAGAATGAACTTCCAAGTAAACCCAGAAGTAGGTAGCATAAGGTGTTTTTCCTTAAGCCCAATTATCTCTATTGCCCAATGAAGCATTTTTCTGGTAAGGGAATCTCAGAAGAGGTTTTTGACTTTGTGGCATCCCACCTCTCTTTGTTCCCTAATCTGACACAAAAGATCACACCACATTCTGTTAGGTATTTCATGAAGAGACTTCCAACATGCAACGTTTGAGATTTCTCTTTATCCTTACAGGAAAGATCTTAGAATTTCTTTAATCTTTCTTCCAAGACATAGCTGCAATCTCTTTTCTTTGTGAGTGTGTTACTTACTTCCAAATACATAAGATAGGTAAATGAATCAAAAAAATAGTATGGAGTTAGGTTCACGTGGTTATACTACAAACTGTTTGAAAGGAGGATACATCTGCCACCTGTCCATGAAAAAAAGCAAAAAAAGCAGGTAAATTAGATGTTTT
>NW_006982053.1:0-853 GCF_000164805.1 Carlito syrichta | reverse complement strand
TAGTTAGCTAGGCTAAATAGTTGGCTTATTAATTTTCTGGCCTAACTAGTCATCTGACTAGGTAGCTGACCTAAATAGTCACCTGACTAAGTTAGCTGACATAAATTGTTGACTGACAAGTTGGCCCACTAGTCGGTCAGTTGGTTAGCTAACTTAACTAGTTGGACAGCTAGTTGACCAACCTGTTAGCTGACTTAACTAGTCGGCCGGTGAGTGAGCCGACAGGTTAGCTGACTTAACTAGTCGACTGGTGAGTGAGCTGACTTGTCAGCTGAATTAACTAGTTCACTGGTGAGTGAGATGATTGGTCAAGTGATTTAACTAGTCGACCGATAGGTGCGTTGACTGGTCAGCAGAATTTCCTAGTCGACTTTTGCATGAGATGACTGGTCAGCCGAATTTAGTCGACTGGCGAGTGAGCCAACTGGTCAGACTTAAGTAGTCAGCTGGTGAGTGAGCTGACCAGTAAGCCGACTTCACTAGTTTGCCACCTAGTGAGCTGATGCATGAGCTGCCTTAAATATTCAGCTGGTGATTGAACCGACCTTTGAGCTGACTTAACCAGTCAGCTGGCGAGCAAGACAACTAGTTAACTGATTTGTTGGCCTGCGAGCTAGTTGATAAGTTAGTTGACCTGTTGGCTGGCAAGTGAGCCAACTAATTTGCTAACCAGCTGGCAGGAGAGCGAGTCAAATATTTAGCTGACCAGCTAGCTGAGTTGCTAGGCGACTAGTTAGCCAAGTAACTAGCTGGTATGCTATCTGACTTAACTAGCTAACTGGCTATCTAGCTATCATAACTTGCTAGCAAACAAGCTATCTAGCTGTCTAGCAAGGTGACTTAACTAGGTACC
>NW_006982052.1:0-437 GCF_000164805.1 Carlito syrichta | reverse complement strand
CAAGTAGCCGGAATTACAGGCATGTGCTACCGTGCCCGGCTGATTTTTTGATTTATTGTAAAGATGAGGTCTCGCTGTCCAGGCGGGTCTCAAACCCACGGGCTTAGACAATCCACTCACCTCAGCCTCCCAAAAGCATGGGATTTCAGAATGAGCCACCGAGCCTGGCTGAGATGGGTCTCTTGAAGGCAGTATATTATTGTCTGGTGATATTTTATCCATATTGCCATTCTATGTCTTTTCAGTGGTGTGTTTAGTTCATTCACATTTAAGCTAATTATTGAAATGTGAGAGTTGGTCCCTATCATAGGGTTCTTATAGAGTTGTTGTTGTTGTTCCTCTTGGCTTGTTGTCTTTCTTTGGGTTTTGGGGTTGGCTCATGTGGATTTTACTATTTTTCCTGTACTTTTGTGAAGAACATTGTTCTTTTTTCCTTT
>NW_006982051.1:0-434 GCF_000164805.1 Carlito syrichta | reverse complement strand
CAGAACTGGGTTTTCTACATTATGGGTGCCTCAGTGACTAGCTCTCCTGCATTATGAATGTCATAGTTACTGTTCCTACTTGGTTATTTGTACCCCAATGTGTGATCCATATCCATAATGGGTGCCTTAGTGACTAGCCCTTTTCTGTTAAGGGTGACCCCAGTAATTGGCCTCCTCCATATTGGGTGCCCAAGTGACAAGCTCTCCTTTGTGATGAGTGTCCCAGTGATAGTCTTTCTTCAGTGATGGTGTGCCAATGATTGAACTTCCTCTGATATGACTTCCCAGTAACTGGAACTTTTCCATAATAGGTGCCACAGTGACTGGCCCTTCTATGTATTTTTGTTACAGTGAAAAGTCCTCATTTTTATGTGTCTCAGTAACTAGGTCTCTGAGTTTTGTCCCCATAACAGTCCCATCTCTGTGAGGGGTGC
>NW_006982050.1:0-481 GCF_000164805.1 Carlito syrichta | reverse complement strand
TACTCAAGTGTTTGCATTCCAGGGAGTGATGAGGTCTCACTACATGGCCCAGGCTGGTCTCGAACACCTGAGCTCCAGCGGTCCTCTGCCTTGGCCTCCCAAAGCCACAGCCCAAATGTCTGTTGATTCACTTTCTTTTGGGTACTCTATGACTAAGGTTGTGGCCTCCTTCCCCAATGATCTCTGCTTGTTCCTGAGGATACCAACTCCATACAAAAATGAACTTGCTGTGCTCGATGGCTCAGCCTGTAATCCTGCACCTTTGGGAGACTGAGGTGAGTGTATTGCCTGAACCCGCGGGTTCAAGACCTGCCTAGGCAGTGAGACCTCATCTTTACAATAAATCAAAAAAACAGCCAGGTGTAGTCGCGCATGCCTGTAATTCCGGCTACTCAGAAGGCTGAGGTGGAAGGATCACTGGAGTCCAGCAGGCAAGGCTGCGGTGGCCGGGAGTGGCCACTGCACTCCAGTCTGGGTGACT
>NW_006982049.1:0-624 GCF_000164805.1 Carlito syrichta | reverse complement strand
GTTCCCATAACCCACCATGACTCAGGCCTGCTCAAAATCCACCCTGGGCCTGCGTCCGCCTGTGTGGAGCTGGGCTGCAGAGTGGGGCCTCCTGCCAGGGCTCCGGGGCTCTAGGTGTGTGTTTTAGGTGTGTTGTGGGCTGTGGGGGCCCAGCTGGAGGAGTGCCCACTGCCTGAGCCCTGTACACATTCTGCTTGGGAGTGTGGGGGTGGGCCAGGCCCGCTGAGGTGAGGCCCCAGGGGTGGGCTGGGGGTTGGGGCTCTGGGCTCTCTGAGCAGGTTGACCTTGTGGGGGGGCAGCTGGGGTCCCGCCTCACTCATCCCTGGATGGGGGTCCATCTCCTGGTCCACGCCCCCCTCAGGTGGCCCTGCCCTCCCAGGCATTCAATCCCGTCTGTGGCCAAGGCGCAGGTGCCATCCCTCAGATCCAAGATCGGGTTCTTTGCCTTCCAGGCCCCTGTGTCAAGTGACTTGGACAGGGCGTTTCTGGCCTGGTGGTTATCACTGTGGGCCCATCCGCTATCACCCACTGTGACACAGACACTGTCGGAAACCTCCTGAGCTCTATGGGACCTCCCTCCTGGCCACTGACCACACGTTCCCCTAGTCTTGTCCTGATGGAATC
>NW_006982048.1:2087-2829 GCF_000164805.1 Carlito syrichta | reverse complement strand
GGAGTTCCTGCAGGCAGAAGGTAAGTGTCAGGGAAGACTGTGAGGCACGAATGTCCAGTGGAATGTGGCCATCTGCAAATGATTCTAATTAGACAAAATTCAAGAGAGAGAAGGAAGAGAGCTGGGGCAAGGGCAGTGGGCTAGAGCCAGATCACACAGAGTTTTACACACTGGATCTGTAGTTTGGATTTTGCCACAATGGTTAAGGGAAGTGATTAGATAGAACATTCTACCAGTTGGAGGAAGGGTGGATGCAAACAGGAGCTGGTGTCCTGCTTCTAGAAAGAAATTATAAGGCCATAAAACTTCTACTGAGGCAGAAGGAGAAAGCCTTCATTCTGAGCAACAGTAGATATCTGTTCTTTCTCCCCAGTAAGGTCTATGCTGAAGCAAGAGAAGGGGAAGGTAGACATGAAGAAGGACTTCCTGCTCTCAAGTTTTCAAGAATCCAGAAAAGGCAGGATTCTGGAAAAGTGCTGAAAGTGAGACAAGGGAAAGATCAAATAGACTAAGCAAATATCTCACTGCATTCTTTAGAATCATGGAATTTTAGAGCTGGAAGAAATACACTAAAGATGCTTAATCCAACCCTCTTATTTTACAGGTGAGACACCTGAGGCCCACAGAGATGAAGCATATCCCCTGGAGTCACAGAGCTGGTCAACAGCAAACCCAGAGGCGTAACTCAGGTCTCTCTGGGCTTCTAATCAGGTGCTGTATCTTACCTACTCCCTTTTCCCTC
>NW_006982048.1:0-534 GCF_000164805.1 Carlito syrichta | reverse complement strand
TCGCCTTTATGTCATGGATGTCCGGCTCTTAGTAGACTCTGAACAAACATTTGCAGAACTGAACTGAATCCAAAAGTTAAATCCTCCTTTTCCACCTCCCATGCCACCCTCTCCTACAAATACCTTCTTCATCGGCCTCCTCACTGGCAAATGCAAGTTTTTATTTTTCTTTAGTGCAACCCAGATGTCCCTTCCTCCAGGAACCCTTTCCTGATAAGCGGCACCTGACTGCTTTTCTTGCTATATATGACAGTCTGTACTACCTGCTGGACCTTCCACTTCTCTCTCAGAAGTTAGCTCACCCCCCACTGGGTTGGATGCCTTGCACTCTCTTGGTCAATGACCTCTTATGCCCTAACCTTGCAATATCTCCTTGATGGGAGGGCACAAACTCCTGCCGTGGCACCTCCAGGCACATTTACTGCAACAGGTGCTCAGTTGCGGCTATCAGAGGCTTGCCCTGAACTGCTGACTGGCACATTTTATGCTATTTTTGTACATATGCAGAAGCACATGCTCCCTTTTCTCTCATAG
>NW_006982047.1:0-462 GCF_000164805.1 Carlito syrichta | reverse complement strand
TGGGCCACAAGCCAGAGAAGGCTGTGGTCTCGAGACAAAGCTGGAAAAGCCAAGGAGACAGGTTCCCCCCTGGAGTCTCCAGAAGAAACCAGGTCTGCCGACACCTAAAGTCTACCTTTGTACCCTTCAAAGCGAAGAGAGTTGTATGGTTTCAACCCATGGAGTTGGTGGTCACTTTTGGCAGCAGTCACGAGAGCTAATCCAGCCTCTGTTTTGAGTATGACTGCAGGTATAGAGCTGAGAGTAGGAAGACCAGAAGCCTTCTCTTCCCAAGCTACTCCAGATGGATCCAGCATCCCCAGTCCCTTCTTGTGGTTCCCAAGGGGAGCGTGTGGGTCACCTCCTCCCCTCCTAATACACTGACGCTTTCCTGACGCCCCAGTCTTGGACCAGTTCTGACTTCCCCTTGAGCCCTCGCATCTCAGGACTGAGCTGGGCCTTCCCTGGAAGGCCACTCTCTGT
>NW_006982046.1:0-469 GCF_000164805.1 Carlito syrichta | reverse complement strand
TAGGATGATACACGTCTGGAATCTCTACATGTTTCAATTTATGCAGAATAAAACATTCAGTATTTATGTGAGAAATGTCGTAGTGTCAAAGTTGAAATCAAATGTACAATGGATTCTCACGTATTAATAGGAAAGGAAGATATTATGGGAGTAGTGCGCCCCTCTTAGAAATCTGTCCCTTCAAAATGAACATTTCTATATCCAACCCTGTTTTGTAACTATCTTTAAATTAAAAACTTTTAAAAAATAGAAGAAAAGAAATAAAGTCTGTTGCACGTTTTACAGCTTTTATTTATGTATTTATTTTATTTTAATTTTTGCACAATAAAGGGTTCAATTCAGAGTTAAATATTCAAACATTCATTATGCAGGGTCCCTGGATAGTGAGGTATGCCCCTCCCACCCTTACCAATATAACTCCACAGCCAATCCCTCCCCTACCCCAAAACAGTTTTCTACTACTGCCAAT
>NW_006982045.1:0-481 GCF_000164805.1 Carlito syrichta | reverse complement strand
TTCGTTCTGTCCCCAGAGTGACCCTCCTGGCCCTTTGCTAAGATTAAGTCATCCTTCAACCAGCCTGGAGTCTCCTCAGAGGTTTTTTGCTAGAATCCAGCCCCGAGGACGGGAGTCGTGGTTTCAGCCCCACCTGCTTGGCTGGTCTCCCAGAGAACCTCGGAGAGTTTCTGTTCACCCTTCCCCACTCCTCCATCTCTGTCATTCTCCGGTTCCTAAGGTTGCTCTCTGAAAGCCACACCACTCATTCCACCAAGCTATTCTGTCACACGCCCTGAGGTCGCCACTGCTTCACACCAGCAGAGCCTCCCCAGACCCGCCTCCAAGGTTTGGGTTGTAGAAAGCATCATTGATCCAGTGCCCGGGAAACAAATGGCAGGAGACATTCTGTTTTGCTTTTCATCAAATTTCATTGCCAATGCACCGGTGGCCTCGAGAGATACTGCAGGATCTAGAGACCTAGAGGATCAATAACCAGGAG
>NW_006982044.1:0-484 GCF_000164805.1 Carlito syrichta | reverse complement strand
TTAAATATTCCTCTAAGAAATACGTGAGCCTGAAGACAGCTTTAGAAACCATCCAGAATAATTCATAGAGAGAAAAGACAATGAAATGTCTGAAAATAGAGTCAGTGCCCTGCAAATACTTCAGTCTGTCTAACACACTGGTTTTAGGATTTGGCAAATTAAAAAAGAAATGGAAAGATACAGACCTAAGTTTTCCAATGCTTCTGAAAATGGTAAATCCACAGTTAATATAAGCTCAATGAACTTCAACCTTTAAAAATATAAAGGAAAACATGAAAGTCCAACATCATTAAACTTTCAAAACTAGCGATAGGAGAAAAGTCGGAAAAACAGCAGGAGAAAGAATGTTTATTAGTGGTCGGGGCTAAGACTCAGGCAGCTGCAGGTGTCCTGGTACAACCAAGGAGGAAACAGGGAGCCACATTTTCAATATGAGTGGAAAAAACACTGTCCACCTCGAATATTCTACCCAGCAACAATCTCT
>NW_006982043.1:0-490 GCF_000164805.1 Carlito syrichta | reverse complement strand
TAGTAGGCCGAGGCAAGAGGATGGCCTGAGCCCCTGGATTAAAGTCCAGCCTAGGCACCTTGATGAGACATCATCTCTACAAGAAGCCAAAAAAAAAAAGTCAAGCTTAGTAACGCAGGCCTTTCATACTGGCCACTTGGTATGACGTGGTGGGAGTATCAATGGAGCAGTCAGTGGAGGCCCCCTGGCTGAAAGTGGGTCCCTGCACTTTGCCCTGTGCGATAGAGCAGGACTGTGACTCAGAATAATAATACCAACCACCACCACAACTACAGGCCATGTTCAGGGTCTCAGACTGGCATCCTGGCCCTTTGGAGGCCCGGACAAGTGGGTGGCATGAGCCTACGGTTTTGACATCATCCCAGGACACGGGGTAAACCTCATCTCGGCCATCAAAAATAAATTCAAAGATTAGCCAAGCATGGTGGAGCAGTTCTGTGGTTCTAGCGACTCGGGGGACCGAGGCTGTAGGATCACCTGAGCCAGGCAG
>NW_006982042.1:0-493 GCF_000164805.1 Carlito syrichta | reverse complement strand
CCACCTTCTTCCTTCCCTTCTTCCTCCTGCTCCTTCTCCTCTTCCCCTTCCTCTTCTTATCTTACATTTTTGGAGTGCTTTATATATGTAAGTCACTCTCTAGAGAATTGGGTCCTGAGTATTGAAAAAAACCTATAGGACAGGGATCTTAACCTTGGGCTGTATATTATAATCACCTGGAAAGGTTTTGAAAATATAGATTCTCTGAGAACCCACAGAATACTAATCATTCTCTGGGGTGGGGTCCAGGTATGAGTATACTGTATTTCTTGAAACTTTTCCAGATGGTTTTAGTGTGTAAAGAGATTTGAGAAGTACTGAACTCAGGGGTGATCCCACGCTGTCTCTAGAGGCGAGAACTTACATTATTCTGGGGTACCGAGCAGTGCCTACCTATTTATTAGTGTAGTAGGCACAGTGTCTAGGTTACACAGCACTTTTTGGGGCCTACAGAATGTTTCTGTTTCTGTTAGCAGAAGAAAAAACGAACTTT
>NW_006982041.1:0-581 GCF_000164805.1 Carlito syrichta | reverse complement strand
CCAATAGAGCAATATTCTCTCTTGTTGAATCCTTGGGTACCAGAGAGATGAATTCACATGGCATGGAATTAAAGCTAAAGATGTAATATTAGAAAGAAGACCTAGAATTATTTATATCATGCACTGCTTGAAACCACAGACAAATAATATTTATTTAATAAAATAAACAACACAGCTTTATTATTCAGCTTGTATTTCATTTTAGAAATGTGCATTCTAAAATTTAGTATTAACATAATATTTTTGACATAAATTTCTTAGAGTAACCATTAAACACGCATACATACACACAAACATAACACATGTACAAAAATAATAGATAATGATGGAACTAGTCTAAAGAAAATAAAGTGTGTGAAAATTTCTGTAAGCACTATTCATAATTTCTACTATAAAATTATAAATGGTGATTACTTTGCTGCAAATAGCCCATTCTCTTAGTTATAGACAGCATTTTAATAGAAGCATTAAATATAAAGGTTTTTTAAAATAAATTTTAACTCTAATTTTTTTATTTTACTTTTTTTTATTATAAAGATATGGGGTACAATTCAGGGTTAGGTATTCAAACATTGATTATG
>NW_006982040.1:0-4247 GCF_000164805.1 Carlito syrichta | reverse complement strand
AACCAGCAAATCATCCGTCTTAACTTGCCAGCCACCTAGCTAGCCAGCTGGTTAGCCAGCTAACTTAACTAGCTGACTTAACTAGATAGCCATCTGGCTAGCCAGCTAGCTTAACTAGCTAGCCACCTAGATAGCCAGCCAGCTAGCCAGCTCACATAACTTGCAGACTTTACTAGCTACACAGCTGGCTAGCCAGCTGACTTAATAAGCTAGCTACCTACCTAGCCAGGTGACTAACCAGCTGACTTAACTAACTGATTAACCAGCTAGCCAGCTGCTAGCCAGCTAACTTAACTAGTGAGATACCTAGCTAGCCAGTTAGCCTGCCACTTGAATTAACTAGCTGACTTACCCAGGTAGCCAGCTGGCTAGCCAGCTGACTCATCTATCTGACATAACTAGTTAGCCACCTGGTTAGCCAGCTGACTTACTATCTGACATCTCCAGCTAGTTAGGTGCCTGGCAAGCTGACTTAACTAGCTAGCTACCAATATATACTTCTGGCTTGCCTGCTGAATTAACTACCTAGCTACATAGTTAACCAACTGGCTAGTGAGCTGACTTAACTAGGTGAATTAACTAGCTGGCCAGCTAACTAGTCAGCTGACTTAACTAGCTAGCCACCTAGCTAGCCATCTGGGAAGTCAGATGAATTAACTAGCTGACTTAAATAACTAAGCCAGCTGGCTAGTCAGCTGAATTATCTAGCTTGGTACCTCGCTCTCCAGCTGACTAACCAGCTGGCTTAACTAGTTGACTTAACCAGATAGCCATCTGGCACAACTAACAGACTAAACTACTTAGCCAGCTGGCTACCCAGCTAACTTTCCTAGCTCTACCTCGCTAGCTAGCAGGCTAGTCAGCAGACTTAAGTGGCTGACATAATTAGCTAGCCAGCTGGCTAGCCAACTGACTTAACAAGCTGGTTACCTAGCTAGACAGCTGGCTAGCCAGATGACTTAACTAACTGACTTAAATAGCTGGCCTGCTTGCCAGACAGCTGAATTAACTAGCTTGCTATATAGCCACCTGGCTAGACAGATGACTTAAGTAAGGGACTTAACTTGTTAGTCAGCTGACTAAACAGCTGACTTAAGTAACAAGCTACCTAGCTAGCCAGTTGCATATACAGCTGACTTAACTAGGTGGCGTTACTAGCTAGCCAGCAGGCTAGACACCTGACTTAACTATCTAGCTTCCTACCTAGCCAGCTGATTTATCTAGGTGACTTGAGAAGCTAGGCAGCTGGCTAGCAGGCTGACCTAACTGCCTAGCTACCCAGCTAGCCTGCTGGATAGACAACTGAGTTAACAAGCCAACTACCTACGTAGCCCACTGGCTTGGCAACTGACTTAACTACCTAGCTACCTACCTAACGAGCTGGCTAGTGAGCTTACTTAACTAGGTTACTTAACTAGCTGATTAACTGGCTAGCCGGGTGACATAACTAGCTAGCTACCCAGCTAGGCAACTGGCTAGCCAGCTGACATAGCTCGCAGTATTAACTAGATAGCAAGCTGACTTAGTGAATTAACCAGCTAGCTACCTAGCTAGCCAGCTGGCTTAACTAGCTGGCTTAACTAGGTAGCTATCTAGCTAGCCAGCTGACTTAACTAGCTAGCTAGCTGACATAACTGACTTTTATAGCTAGTTTCCTAGATTGCCAGCTGACAACTAGCTGAAATAAATAGCTAGAGTGATGGATAGCCATCTGCCTTACCTAGCTTTTTAACTATCTAGCTTGATAGTCAACTGATTTAATGAGCTGAATTAACTAGCTAGTCAGCTGGTTTTCAGCTGACTTAACTAGCTGACTTAACCAGATAGCTGGCTAACCAGCTGAATAACTAGCTGGCTACGTATCTAGCAAGCTGGCTAGACAAGTGACTTTCCTAGCTGACTTAAGATAGCAAGCTGGCTTACCAGCTCACTTAATCTACCTACCTACCTAGCCAGCAGTCTAGCCAGCTGACTTAACTAACTGACTTGAAGAGCTAGCTTGCTGGCTAGCAAGCTGACTTATCTAGCTACCTACCTACCTACCCAGTTGGTTAGACAGCTGACTAAACTAGCTGACTTAACCAGATAGTTGGTTGGCTAGCCAGCTGACTTAACTCAAAGACATCACTAGCTAGCCAGGTAACTGTCTAGCTGGCTTAACTAGCTAGCTACCTACCTTGCCAGTTGGCTAGCCAGCTCTTTTAACTAGCTGAATTAATCAGCTAACCAGCTGGCTAGCCAATTGACTTAACTACCTCGTCACCTAGCTAGGCATCTGTCAACTGAGCTGACTTAATTAACTGAATTAACTAGATAGCTACTAGCTAGACAGCTGACTTTAATAGCTAACTAGATCGCTACCTTGCTAGCCAGCTGATTTAAAGAGTTAGCTAACTAGCTAGCTACCTAGCTAACAAGCTCAGCTAAATAGTTAGCTGCCTAGCTAGCTAGCTTACTTAACATGCTAGATAACTAGTTAGCTTACTCATTATCTAACATACTAGCTAGCTGACTTAGTCATCCTACGTAACTCATTAACTAATGAGTTTTCTAGGTGGCTCAAGCAACTGACTTATCTCAGTTAACTAGCTAGCTGACTCATCCAGCTAACTTAACTCATTAGCTAACTAGCTAGCAAGCCTACTCAACCAACTGACTCAACCCGTTTGCTTACTAGCTAGCTAGCTGCCACAACCAGCTGACTTAACCAGTTAGTTAACTAGTTAACTTCCTGATTCAACCTGCTGACTTAACCCTGTAGCTAAATACCTAGCTAGTTGTCTTAACCAGCTAACTTAATTTGAAAGCTGACTTAACTAGCTGAATTAGGTAGGTGACTTAACTACTTAGGTAGCTGACTTAATGGGCCAACTTAACTAGTTAGCTAATTGAATTAACTACCTGAATTAAATAGTTAGCTAACAATTTAATTAGCTGAATAACTAGTTGACTTATCTAATTAGCTAACTAGTTAGTTAACAGACTTAAGTACCTGACTTAAATGGTTAGCTAACTAGTGAGATAGCTGACTTACCTAGCTGATTTATTTAGCTAGATGATTAGCTAGCTGACTTAGCTAGCTGACTTAACTAGTTGGCTAACACGATAGCTAGTTGACTTAACCAGTTGGTTAACAAGTTAGCTACCTCTTTTAACTAGTTGGTAAATGAGTTAACTTGCTGACTTAACTAGTTGTTTAACGAGTTAGCTAGGTGACTTTATTTGTTGGCTGATGAGTCGTCAGAAGAGTTAGCTGGTTTAACACATTGGCAGACTACTCTACAGAATTGTTAGCTGGATAAACAAGTTGGCCGGCTAGTCGGTCGACTTGTTAGCTGGGTTAGATAGTTGACTTACAAGTTGGCCCACTAGTCAGCTCTGTTAACGAGTTGGATGACTGGTGGGCTGAACTAACTGGTTGGCTGATTAGTAGGCCTACTAGTTAGCTGGCCTAACTTGTCATCGACTAGTGAGCTGAATTGTCGGCTGACAAGTTAGCCAGCTAGTCGGCCAATTGGTTAGCTGACTTTACTAGTTGGCCGGCTAGGCAGCCAACCGTTAGCTGACTTAACTAGTCAGTCGACTAGTTAAACAAGAGGTGAGTTGACTTTAATAATTGTCCAGCAAGTGAGCCGACATGTCAACAGACATAACTAGTCGGTCGGCAAGTGAGCCGACTGGTCAGCTGACTTAACTAGTTGGCCAGTGAGTAAGCTGACTGGTCACTTGACTTTAGTCAGCTGCTGAGTGAGCTGACTGGTCAAAGGACTTAACTAGTAGGCTGGCGAGTGAGCTGACCTGTGAGCCAAATTAACTAGTCAACCAGTGAGTGATGTGACAGGTGAGCTGGCTTAAGTAGTCAGGTGGTGAACGAGCCGACTGTTTACTGACTTAACTAGTCAGCTGATGAGCAAGCTGACTAGCTAGAAAACCTGTTGGCCTGTGAGCGAGCCAACAAGTTACTTGATATGTTGGCAGGCAAGCAAGACAACTAGTTTGTTGACCAGTTGGCAGTCAAGGGAGTCAACTAGTAAGCTGACCTGATGGAAAACGAGTGAGCCCACTAGTTACATGACCAGCTACCTGAGTGGCTGATTTGCTAGCTGACTTAAATAGATAGTTGAATAGCTAGCTGGCTATCTAGCTGACATAACTAAATAGGAAACAAGCTATCTAGTTGTCTAGCCAGCTGACTTAACTAGCTAGCTCACTGGCTAGTAAACTGGCTAGCTGACTTAACTATCTAG
>NW_006982039.1:3166-5947 GCF_000164805.1 Carlito syrichta | reverse complement strand
TGGCAAGCCAGCTGGCTAGCTGGTTAAGTCAGCTGTCTAGCCACCTGTCTAAGTTGGTAGCTAGCTAATTAAGTCAGCTGGCTAGCCGGCTGGCTGGCTAGCTAAGTCAGCGAGTTAGGTGAGTTGGCTAGCCAACTAGCAAGCTAGGTGGCTGGTTAAGCCAGCTGGTTAGCTGGATGACTATCTAATTAAGTCAGTTAGTTAAGTCAGCTCATTAGCCAGCTGGCCTAGCTAGGTGACTGGCATGCTAAGATGGCTGGTTAGCAGCCTGGTCAGGGAGGTGGCCAGATAATTAAGCCGGCTCATTAGGCAGCTGAACACCAGGGTGGCTTGCTAGTTAAACCAGTTTTCTATCCCACTTTCGAGCCAGACGGCTGGCTATTTAAACCAGTTGGCTAGCCAGGTTCCCAGTCGGCTAGCTAGCCAGCTGCCTAGCCAGGTAGCCAGCCAGGTAGCTAGCTATTTAAGCCAGCTTTTTAGTCATCTAGCCAACCAGGTAACTAGCTACTTATGTCAGCTGGCTAGCCAGGTAGCCAGTCAACTAGTTAGTCAGATAGTTAAGTCAGCTAGCTAGCCAGCTAGCTAGTTAAGTCAGTTAGCAAGTCAGCTAACTATTCAGCTAGCTAGTTAAGTCAGCTAGCTAGTCAGGTTGATTGTCAAATAGCTCGTTAAGTCAGCTAGCTAGTCAGCTAGCAAGTCAGCTAGATAATTAGTTCAGCTAGCCAGCTCACTAGCCAGTTAGCTAGCTAGTTAAGTCAGCTTGCTAGACAGCTAGATAGCCTGTGTGCTAGCTAGTTCTTTCAGCTAGATAGCCAGCTAGCTAGTCAGCTTGCTAGTCAGCTAGCTAGTTAAATCAGCTAGCAAACCAGCTAGTTACTTGGCTAACTTGTCGGTTAGCAGCTAAGCTAGCTGGTCAGCTAACTAGTGGGCTCGCTCACTTTCCATCAGGCCAGCTAAATATTCAGCTCACTCTTCTGCCAACTTGTAAGCAAACTAGTCAGCTCGCTCACCAGTCAACAGATCAACTAACTTTTTGACTCGCTCATGGGCCAACAGGTGAGCCAACTAGTCAACTTGCTCACCAGCCGAGAAGTTAAGTTAGCTCACAGGTCAGCTCACTCACCGGCCGAATAGTTAAGGCAGCTCACGCCTCGGCTCACTCACCAGTCGACTAGTTAAGTCAGCTCACTCGTCGGCTCACTCACCGGCCGACTAGGTAATTCTGAGCAGTCGACTCACTCCCCAGTCAACTAAATTCAGCTGGCCAATCATCTCACATGATGCCCAACTAGTTAAGTTGGCTGACCAGTCGACACGCCTACTGGCTGACAAATTAAGTAAACTGACCAATAGGATTACTCGCCGGTGAACTAGTTATTTCAGTTGACAAGTCGGCTCACTTGCCGGTCAACTAGTTAAGTCAGCTAAAATGTTGGCTCACTCACCGGCTGACTAGTGAAGTCAGCTAACCGGTCGGCCTACTAGCCGTCCACCTAGTTAAGTTAGCTAACCAATCGGCCAACTAGTGGGTCAAATGTCAGTCAACTAAATTGCTGGCCGATAAGTTAGGTGAGCTAACCAGTTGGCTAACAAATCGGACATCTAGTTAGGTCAGCAAATGGGTCAGCCAAGTAGTTAACCAAACTAACTAGTGTGCCAACTCGTCAGTCAACTAGTTAACCCATATAAATTGTCAGCCGAAAATTCGGCCAAATTTTTATGCCAGCAAACAAGTCGGATGAGTAGTTAACAAATGTATTAAACCAGCTAACTAGTCTACTGACTCATCACACAGAAAGTTGTCACCTAGCTAACTCTTTAAGCAACTAGTTAATTCAGCTAGTTATCTTGTTTACCAACTAGCTAAAACAGATAGCTAACTCATTAACCAACTTGTTAAGTCAGCTAGCTATCTTGTCAGCCACCTAGTTAAGTCAGTTAACTAAGTCAGCTAGTTAACCAGCTAGCTAGCTAAGTCAGCTAACTAAATCAGCTAGTTCACTTTTTAGCTAAATATATGTCAGCTACTTAAGTCTGCTTACTAACTAGTTAGCGAATTAATTAAGTCAACTAGTTATTCAGCTAGTTAAATAGTTAACTAACTATTTAATTCACGTAGTTAAGTTAGCTGGCTAACTTGTTAAGTCAGTCAATTAAGTCAGCTAGTTAAGTCAGTTTTCTAATTTCATCAGCTGATTAAGACAGCTAGCTGACTAGTTAACTAACGGGTTGAGTTAGCAGGGTGGCTCAGGTAGTTATCTAGTTAACTAATGTATTAACTCAGCTGGTTGAGTCGGCTAGCTAGCGAGTTAGGAAACGGGTTGAGTCAGCCGTTTGAGTAGCCTAGCTAGCTAATTAGCTAACAAGTTAAGTTAGCTCAATGAGTCAGCTAGATATCAAGCTAGCTAATGATTTAAGTCAGCTGGTTTTGTCAGCTAGCTAGCTCGTTAGCTAACAAGTTAAGTAAGATAATTAAGTCACCTAGCTAGCACGTTAGATAATAAGTAAGCTAGCTAGTTAGCTAGCTGGTTAAGTCAGTTAGCAAGCTAGGCAGCTAACTAATTAAGTCAGCTGGCTAGCTAGGTAGCTAACTAGTTAGCAATCTTTTTAAGTCAGCAGGCTAGCTAGGTAGCTAGCTAGTTAAGTTAGCTATCTTTTTAAGTTAGCTGGCTAGCTAGGTAGCTAGCTAGTTAAGTCACTAGTTAAGGTTAGCTGGCTAGCCAGTTGGCTAGCCAGGTAGTGAGCTAGTTAAGTCAGTTGGCTAAACAGCTGGCTAGCTGG
>NW_006982039.1:0-872 GCF_000164805.1 Carlito syrichta | reverse complement strand
TCTGTCTAGCTTATAGCCAACTAATAAAGTCAGCTGGCTAGCCAGCTGTCTACCTTGTTACATCCGCTAGTTAAGTCAACTGTCTAGTCCCCTGGCTTGGTAGGTAGCTAGCTAATTAAGTCTTCTGGCTATCCCACTGGCTAGTTAGTTTAGTCAGCTAGTTAAGAGTGCTGGTTAGTCAGCTGGCTATCTTAGTCACAAGCTAGTTTTGTCAACTGGCTAATCAGATGGCTATCTACTTAAGTCAGCTAGTTAATTCAGTTGGTTCGCCAGCTAGCTAGCTAGGTGGCCGGCAAGTTAAGATGGCTAGTTAACAGGCTGGACAGTTAGGTGGCCATCTATTTAAGACAGCTGCCTAGACGCCTGACCAGCAGGGTGGCTGGCTAGTTAAGCCGGCTGACTATCAAAATGTCCAACCAGCCGGCTGGCTATTTAATTCAACTAATTAGCCAGCTGGCCAGCCAGGTATCTTGCTAGTTAAGCCAGTTGGCTGGCCATCTAGCCAACCAGATAGCTAGCTAGTTAAGTCAGGAAGGTAGTCAGCTAGCCAGCCAATTAGCTAGTTAGCTAGTTAAGTCAACTAGCTAGGCAGCTAGCTAGTTAAGTCAACCAGCAAGTCAGTTAACTATTCAGCTAGGTAGTTGTAACCAAGGTAGTCAGGTTGCTTGTCAGTTAGCTATTTAAGTCAGCTATCTAATCAGGAACTAATCAGCTAGATAGTTAAGTCAGCTAGCCAGCTAACTAGCCAGGTAGCTAGCTAGTTAAGTCTGCTAGATAGCTAGATAGCTTTTTTGATAGCTAATTAGTCAGCCACATAGCCAGCTAGCTAGTCAGCTATATAGTTAAGTCATCTAGCAAATCAGCTAGTTACT
>NW_006982038.1:0-1128 GCF_000164805.1 Carlito syrichta | reverse complement strand
TTTCATTTCACTCATGTGATTTTATAGTTGTTCAGTCACTAAATCCAAATTTTTTTCAATTCTTTGAAATTTTGCTTTTAATTCTTTGACAATATTTATAATAACTAATTTAAAGTCTTTTGTTCCTAAGTCCAACATCTAGGCCATCTGAGTTTCTATTGAGTGTTTTTTCCCTTGACTATCAATTGTATTTTCCTGTTTCTTTGAAAACATAGTGATTTTTTAATTGAATACTGGACTTTGTAGATAATACATTGTAGAGACTGGATTCTGTTATCTTTCTCTGAAAATTGTTGATTCTTGTTTCAGCAAGCAGATTATCTGATCACCTGGGACAGGTGCATGTTTATGCTTTCTTATTATAGATAAGGAAAAAGCTAAAAGTGTTTCAGAAGTCCTTCTGATGTACAGAATTCAATCTCCAAACTGTTTCCCATGACAGTCTTATCAGGGCTCTATTTTCAGGCTTTTTAGGGTGGGTATAGAATAGGTTGTGCTAGAGTGGCAACTTAAATTTAAGTATTCAATTGCAATAGTCACATTTCAAATATTCAATAGCCACATGGAACCATAACTACCAAACTGAAATTATGCAACTATAAAATGTTTCTAATACACAGAAAATCCTATTGTTTAGCACTGCTCTATGGCAGATATCAGAAAGATTTTCTATAAAAGGCCAAATAATACATATTTTAGACTTTAGGGCCATATAGGTCTGTCATCTCAATTCTGTCATGGTGGCAAGAAAGTAGCCATAGACGATGAGGAACACACATGAGCATGGCTGCATTCCAATAAAACCTTATTACAGCCGAGCTCGGTGGCTCAGTTTGTAATCCCAGCACTTTGGGAGGCCAAGGCAAGAGAATTGTCTGAGCCCGCGGTTCGAGACCCACTCGGGCAACTTGGCAAGACCTCGTTTCTACAATAAATCAAAAATTAGCTGGGCGTGGAAACATATGCCTGTAGTTCTGGCTACTTGGAAGACTGAGGCAGAAGGATAGCCAGAGCCCAGCAGGTCGAGGCTGCAGTGGTGGGAGCGTGCCACTGCACTCCAGTCTGGGCAACAGAGTGGGACTCCAACTCAAAAAAAAAAAAAGTCAAAAAAAACCTTATTACAAAAAG
>NW_006982037.1:0-1068 GCF_000164805.1 Carlito syrichta | reverse complement strand
GGCGTCTCACTGAGCACACAGGAGAGGAGAGGAGAGCGGGGAACTTCACTGGCCCCAAGAAAGGGCTTTGCGAGCCCGCAGGATGGGAGGGAGACGGGACGGGCAGTCTCCTGGTCCTGCCCCTGTGTGCAAAGATCCCATATGGGGGTCCCAGGTTCCTGGAGAAAGCCCAAGGGGACAACCTATAGGAAGAGCACAAGAAAGGCTCACAAATTCATCACAAACGTCGATCACGGCAAGGGTCGCCCGAGCCCATATCACAAGTGGAACCGTATCCTAGAGGCTGATGCAAACATGCTAAAGAGAGAATTTGTGAGACAGAATTGCAGTGTGAATCTGTAGGAATGATCAGAAACACCGAGCAGAGACACCTGTACACAGAACATGTCCCACAAGAGGGTAGGGCATGACCACAGGAACATCCAAGCATTACTGCAACACACAGGGCAGGACACACACACAGAGACGCTGTTAGGTGAGGCAGGAATGAGCACACAGCACCACTCCCTGAGAGCCTCTCATGCACAGATGTGCACGACAACATATTTGTAACAGCCCGATGTGGAAACACACCAATGTCCACCGCCGGAGAACAGACAAGTAAGTAGAAGCGGTTTCATAGATAGAGAAAGCAAAAACAATGAAACTGACACAACAGGACCACGTGGGACCAGATGGGGGATGTGGTGACAATGTTGAGTAAAAGGAGTAATAAAAGCAGGTCCAAAAACTGCTTTCAAAAGAATTTCCCCTAACAAAGTTAACTCTCTTCTTAAGGGATACATTTCCCAGCTGGAAATTGTAAAGAAAGCCAAGAAAAAGATGTTCACAAAACCAAGTGGTTCTGCCCTCTACTGGGGAAGAAAGAGGTGACCAGAGATTTAGGGGGTAGGAAAGTCTCCAAAGAAGAATAGAAGAAATACCTCACACTGTCTTGGAAATAGCCACAAACTTCTGAAACACATGAGGACAAAGCCTGGGCTGTATTTGGAGGGTGTTCACTGCAGCAGAGTTCACACTAGCAGTACATTAGCCCAAGGTGACTAAGCAAATGTCGACACAGGAGAT
>NW_006982036.1:57492-58174 GCF_000164805.1 Carlito syrichta | reverse complement strand
CCTCTTCTTTTTTCACCAAGGCTTCTGTAAGCATCTTCTCTGGTTTGTCTTCTGCCTCTTTGGTTGCTTGTTCTTTGGCTTTTCATCCTCCTCCCATTTCACAAATTCTGTGTTCATGGACATGGCCCTCTAATTCCAAGTCTCACCTACTTTATCTATAGGATCAGTTTCTTAGATGATTTCATCTTATCACACCTCCATGCAGTATCCCTTCTTTGTCCATAAACAAAACCAACCTTCTCAGCCCTCCACTCCCAGCTATCACCATCTGTGGAAGTGTTTTTAGAGGTCCTGGGGCTCAGAATAGCACCAGTGTGGAGAGGTGTTGCTGGTACTCGCGGAGGTTGGGCAGGAGTGGCATCTCAGCTAAGCTACCATGTCCAGGGGCTCGCCCGCAGTCTCTCTTGTCCAGACACTGTATTATTATTAGTGCCTCTAAAGATGGTCAGCCGCTATAATTTGGATGTCTGTCCCCCCAAACTTCATGTTGAAATTTGATCCCCAATATTGGAGGTGGGCCTAATGGGAACTGTGTGAGTGATGGGGGTGGTCCCCTGATAAATAGATTAATCCTCTTCCTTGATGGGGATAGGGGTGAGCGAGTTCTTGTTCTATTAGTTCCTTTGAGAGCTGGTTGTTAAAATAAGTCTGGCATGTTCGCCCCCTTCCCCTTCTTGCTTCC
>NW_006982036.1:47685-56738 GCF_000164805.1 Carlito syrichta | reverse complement strand
TTCAGAGGACGAACATATTCCAAATTGCTGAACCATAGCTTGTTTTTTGGTTTTTGGTTTTTCCACTGAATATTACTTTCTCCAACACAGCCGGAAACTCCCTTACTCAGGTCAAGGAGACATTGCTTGGTTTTGTTTTAAATTGTGGTAAAAGAGACATCACACAGACTTGGCCATTAGATGCATTTTTGACCATACAGTTCAGGGGCATTCACACCGCTGGCAGGCTCACTTTTGTAGCCTGATTTTTAAGACAAGCCTGGATCACAACCTAGTCACAGTTAACCAAATGACTGCTACTCCCTCCATCCCCCTCCCTCCAGCTGTTTTGTTGTACAAAAACAAGCCTGGGTGGAGAGAAGAACACGGTCATCAGAGAGGCAAGTGGTTTAAATATTCTAAAAAATGGACTTAGATGTAGAGCAACAGGGACAGAAACAGTAAAGCCAGCATGCAGCAAGGGCACAGATTTTTATTTTTTATTTTTTTGAGTCGGAGTCTCACTCTGTTGCCCAGACTGGAGTGCAGTGGCCGCTCCCGGCTACCGCAGCCTCAACCTGCTGGGCTCCAGCGATCCTTCCGTCTCAGCCTTCCGAGTAGCCGGAACTACAGGCATGCGCTGCCACGCCCGGCTGATTTTTTGATTTATTGTAGAGATGAGGTCTCGCTGCCCAGGCTGGTTTCGAACCCGCGGGCTCAGGCAACCCACTCACCCCAGCCTCCCAAAGGCACGGGATTACAGGCTGAGCCACCAAGCCCAGCAGGACACAGATTTTCAAATGCTAAAAAGACAGCCTAGTCCCATCCTGCTTCCCTAACTTGCGATCCTTCTTGCTTCCTTCTTGTCCCCTCCTGGACCGCCCTTTCTGTTGGATTTCCCTCTCCATGTCCTCTCTAGTCCAGGAGGTGCCCTTTCGTCTCTGCTATGTTCACTTTCTGGGACCATCCTCCACACTTACAGGTATTTCACTACTCGTTGAAATACACTGTTTCACACTGCTTTAGATTATTGTTTAGTGGTTTCACAAGCTTCCTGTTGTTCCTCCAAATTAACGACAGCTCCTCCAAGTCAGGGACCATGTCCTCATTAGTGCAGCTTCCCATCTGCCACCATCTGCATACACCTGACCACATAATAGGCATTCAATGAATACTTGTTGACTCAAATTCCATTTGTGTGGAAAAACCTTCTAAGTGACCTTTGCATGAGTAAGTTCCCAATCTTTAACTTTCTATTTGTGTGTGGCATGCTGTGGAGATCCATTGTTTGAAATTGCTTCCCGAATTTCTGTTTACTAAGTATGGTTTAAGTTATTTCATGCAGGAAAAAAAAAAAAAAAAAAAAAAGACTGTTGGCTTCCGGAAAATATTTTTTTATAACATTATTATTGGCAACTCATGCTGACATGAAACTACCTCTTTATTTTGGCTGAACTTTGAACACAGATTCATGTTCTCCAAGTTTCTTTTGGAGTCAACTTTACTCTCATGCAAATTTCCTAAGATTGCCAGCTAAATCTCTCAATAGGAAGCAGAAGTGGCCATGTGTATCACGGAATGATCTAGCTAAAAGTCCAAAGTCTATGTTCATTTTACTGCTTTTAGTTAAAATGTTCTGCTAGCAGCAAGGCTGTAATCTCCAAATGTTTACCATATGCAAAAGTCCAAGCAAATCAAACAATTTTCTGTTTTAATTGGGGAATAATGTGGCCTACCTTATGTCTTACTGTTTGAGCTTGCAGTGTGAGCAGTAGCAGACAAATACCACTTCTCCAAAGGCAGCACAAAGATTTTCAGGCCAGTATTATTCCAGAATTCATAGCTCACAGCACCCAGAATTCTGTTTATAACAAAGACAAATATAACAAATATAACAAAAGATAACAAATATATCTTTCAAATATATTTTTAAAATTATCGAACCACTCTTTAGCCTTCGTCCCAGGCCTAGTTCTATCTCAAACAGCTTTTCTCCTTGAATCAATGCAAGACCAGCTGGACATTTTGTAAAGTGCACCCTAACTGATCACGTAAGGTGTACGAGTATGGTAGTACATCCACCCCATGTGTGATAGCTAAATCCCAAAGCTTAGCGGCGTGGGCAATGGTCTCCGAGACTATTCACATAAAGAATCTTGGACATTTACTGATCCCTTCTGTCCAGATCTTTAATGGACCTGGTTCCTCCACCCCCCTAGGGTACCGACAGCCAGTGGGATTCCATTCCACGCTGAGTACACCAGTCAGCCATGCCCCACCTCTCTTTTCTTTTTTCTTTCTCTCCCCTTCTCTCGCCTTACCAGCTCTACCCTAGAATCATCGCCATGGGTAGTGTCACACGAAACCCATATGAGATTATTCTTCTGATATCCTCCTGTGCACTGACCTGGCACGCAGGGCCTTTGCCTCACACCCCTGCTCTCTCTTCCTTCCCACCAACTCTACAGGGGCTTCCTGGAGCCCTTGGGCCTTCTCCTTCCCCTCAGGCTGAGCCAGGAGGCTCCTGGGCCCATCCTCCATCACTGTCACCAGGACGCATGTGAAAGTCAGGCCAGTGTAAGTGAGGGGCTGGGAGCGGGAGGCGGGGAGGGGGCAGTTTTACATCTGGGATTGTGAGAAAATGAGTTCCCAGAATCCCAGGTTGGAATCTGGAACAAATAGAAGCAAATAATAAGGAACAACTGGTTTCTTTCATCCTGTGAATATTATTGTTTGACCACAGTAAATGATGTTGTGAAGATCAGCCTGGTTAATTCTTGATTAAAAATACATATATGTGTGTGTATGTGTGGAGGGGAGCATGTGTTTTGAGCTCCGCTAACCTACAATCAAACACAAGTTCTCTTCACCCCTTTCCTTTCTTCCATCTCTACTCTCTCTTCCTGATTGAGCCCATTGATTCTTATGGCTTCAATTTGCACCTCTACACAGTGAGACAAAACCTAGACCTCAAGTGTAACTTCTCTGAGCAACAGATACACGCTTGCAACAGCCTGGGGTGCATCTCACGGTGGAATGTTCCCAGGGTTTTCCAACTCAATGAGGTGCAGAGTTCAACATCTTCCCCTCATATCTGCCTGGGGCCAGTGTAGAGAGACCTAAGAGAATTTTCACAAGGCACTCTCCTGGGGGAGGGGAGGAGACAGAAACATATAAAATACCTGCCCCTTCCTTCAAGGGACTGGAAATACAGCTCCCCAAGTCAGGACCTTTGCAGGTCAGGGGATCCCCAGGTCAGGGAGCTCAAGCTCAGCTACCAGTGCACAGGCTGAATTTCTACCCTGGGCTATCCTTCTTGTACAGAGGCTCTTACTCTCATATTCCCTCTTTCTGTCACTGTTTTCTCTGTCACCAAGGCTTGGCATCACCCAGTCAGCTTCAAAGTCAGTTTTTTCCACAAGTCTTTTCCGATCTTCTGAGCATCTAATACTTCCCTCCTTCTTACACATGTGCACTGTCATGCAGTCCCTTATTATTGGCCTGCATTTCATACTAGACTCAGAGAGAGCTGGAAGGAATGAAGAAACTTGGCTGTCTTTTTACTTTGATGGCAATTACCTTATTTCATTTTGTATTTATGGTTTAGACAGTTGGGCAAGAAATCTCGAATTTCCTTATCTTCCTCAAGCCATGTTTTGTTTATTCCAAATCTCCATCCCGTCATGCTGGGGTGTATTTCAGTCTCGGCCATTCTTGTTCCTCCCTGTAGGTCCAAAACCCCAGGGAGGTTGCTCTCATACACCAGGACCTCATACACCAGGACCTCATACACCAGGACCTCATACACCAGGACACTCCCGTGGTCTGTGGGTTACAGCAGCTATGCTGGTTCTGGGCTATGCACAGGGACACTGGAGCCACAGCAAAGCCAAGAGCCATGTCATCCTCTCTTGAAGGCCCCACCATGCCTCAGGGTACTTTCAGGGAGCAAGAGCTCCCACACCATTTCCAATCCCACCCACCCTCCCCAAGTGTAGGAGACCTCTGCCATGTCTATGCTTCCCTCTCATTTCTCCCTCAAGGACACTCAGCACAACTTCCTCAAGGCACTCAGGTTTTTAAAACACAAAAGTCAGGGAAATGTCTTGCTAGGAACGTCTGCCTTCTGCTCCCTCAGAGACAAGGTTAGAGCCTGGCTTCCTGCCTCAATGAGGGAAGGTCAAAAACAAAATACAGAAAGCAAAACATAAATCTGTATCTCGGAAAATTTCCCAGCCATTTAGATCTCATTCTTGTCCTCTCCCCTGGAACTCCTGTGGTAAATAATACCCCTTAATCTACCCCACCAAAAGTGTTCACATCCGAATCCCTACCACCTGTGAATATGCCACCTTATGTGGGAAAAGGGACATTGCAGATATTACTAAAGTGAGAATCTTGACATGAGGAGGAGATTGTCCTGGATTATTCAGGCGGGCCCAGTATAATCACAAATTATTCAGGCAAGCCCTCTTCTCATAAGAAGGAGGCGGAGAGGGGGGAGGGTCAGAAAGAGAAGTCTTCAAGGAAGAAACAGAACCCAGAGAGGAAAGATACCACACTGCTGGCTTTGAACATGGAAGAAGGAGTTATGAGCCAAGGAATATAGGCAGCTTCTAGAATCCAGAAAAGGCAAGGGAACAGAGATTCTCACCTAAAGACTTCAGAAGAAACTTTAGCTTAGTGAGACTGATTTTGGACTTCTGACCTCCAGAACTATTAAGATAATACATTTATGTTGTTTTAAGACAATAAGCTAGGGATCATTTTATTACATTAGCAATAGGAAACCAGGGCAGGGACCTTGTGAAGTTATCTAGCAAAGAGGACTAAAGTTTATACAATTAAACTCTCTGCTTCTCATAAGTAGAAACCGAGAGACAACCGGATCTAGAATATGGTTTAATTGGCAGGATTTGGCAGGGCAGTGTTTTGGTTTTAAAATGTATTTCAAGGTTTTCGCCCTTACTCTCTCCTCCACACCCAGGTAGTATGGGGGCCTTTCTTTGTACAGTGCTATCAGGCCATGGGCGACCCAGCTTGCAAGGAAGAAGACTTCTGCCTCTGGCTTTTGAGTACTTGGGGAGACCCTCATTTGGTTATAAGATCCAGGCACTGAGAGAAAAAAAAAGAGAGTTTTTAAATGTTCCAGAAATAAATTCCTTTTAAAGATCAAGAGCCACAACCTGGCCAAATTAGAACATGAAGTTTATACCATGAATCGTGGAGCAGAAGGAATGTGTGATTATGTAAGAGCCATTCCCACCAAAAAGAGAGGCATTCCACAAACAGGAAGGCAAGTGAGATTCTGAAACTCTGAGATTAGAGGTCAGCTGCCATGGGTCTATGAGAAAGTTCCATTTCTGGGCCTAGGCACGACGGGGTGGAAAGAAGAGAACCCCCCAGTAAGCTTGGGAGACCCTATAGCAGAAAAGACAGTTGGGACAAAGTAGATGCTAGTCACATGGTCTTAAGAGCAGCAGGCCAAGCTGCAGACATGGGTAACAGACACCAGTTATAGTGTCAGGGACCAGACAAGGTGATGCCACACAGCTAACAGGGGAAACACATGGTGGCTGTGTCTTGCCCAGTGCCAGACATTACTGAAGACCCATATCCTCCTTCTCATCTTAACCTCTTAAACGAGGAGGTGAACCTTGATTTTTGTCTTAACGTTTTGTCCAAAAGGAGTGTTTGAGCAAGTGACCATAATTTAGCAATAATGTCTTCTAATGCCATTGGCAGAATAAATTAACTTCATTATGGAAAAATGTAAATAATGATATCTTTTTACATCAAAAATTTGTAGCCTGGTAAAAATTTATACCCACACATAACTTTTAACAGAGCTAAAATGGAATAAAACCCAACTCTGTTATATAATCATTCATTTTATTAGAATTCGTTCATTTCCTTGGAATGAAACCCAACCTTCATTACATAAACCTTGTTTGCACCCACTATAGTTCAAAGAAAATGGCTGTTTTATGGCTGTATATTTAAAGCACATTTTTCTTTCTTAAAAAAAAATTTTTTTTTTTACAGTAGTCCTACAGTTTTCTCTTTTAGGCCAAATTAAAAAGTAAGATCAAATTTTACAGATCAACTCTACTTGTAATATATACATTTTATAGTAGGAGTCTTTTCCCCTTTATCAGACATGATTTGATCATTTAAAGCCCCATTTTTCATGCCATATTCTGGAAAAATCTTGACACAAAAGGGAGGTAATATTGTTTGGATGGTTGTCCCTCCAAATCTCATGTTGAGATTTGCTCCCCAGTGTTGCAGGTGGGGCCTACTATGAGGCAACTGGATAATGGGGGCAGATTCTTCAGGAATGGCTTGATGGTGATAAGTGAGTTCTCACTCCATTGGCTTCTGTGAAAGTTGGTTGTCTGAAAGAGCCTGGAACCTCCCTCTCTTTCTCTCTCACTCCCATGCTCACCATGTGACATATTGGCTCCCTTTGCCTTCCATCATGAATAAAAGCTCCCTAAGGCCTCACCAGAAGCCAAGTAGATCCCAGCCATGCAGAACCATGCCAGTAAACTTCTTTCCTTATAAATCACTCAGCCTCAGGTATTCATTTATAGCAATGCAAAATGGACCAATACAAGAGATGATCTTAATTCACTAAGGGAAAAAAAACTCACAATAATTTATCTCTGTGACATACCAGCATCATGTAGTAGAAAGGTCATGGGCCCAGCCTCAGTATACGTGGTCTCTCTGCTTCTTGTTCTACTACATTCTCTGGGTAGGAGTTCCACAACCTTGCTACTTTCCTCTTCCTCCACTTATAAAATGAGGGAGCTGAAAAAGATTATCTCTAAGGCAGTGCTTCTCACACTTGAATGTGTAGATCTTGTTAAAGTGTACATTTGGTTTCACTAGACTGAGGGGGAGGGCCTGATATTTTGCATTTTAATCAATTCCCGGCTGAGGAAGACAGAGATCTGCAGCCCACACTGAAAAACAAGGTTCCAAGGTATAGCCGTATCTAAAATGTCTTGCATTTCATTAGCTCATGGAAGTGTTCAGAGCACTGCCATTGTCCATGTTGTCAAAAAAAAATTGGGGGTCGGGTCTCACTGTTGCCTAGTCTGCAGTGCAGAGGCATAATCACGGCTCATGGTAGTCTCCACTTCCTGAGCTCAGGGTATCTTTCTACCTCACCCTCCCAAGTAGCTGACTACAGGTGTATACCACCATGCCTGGCTAATTGTAATTGTCCACAGTTTTGGACAGTTAACAAGGACCCATATTGTTAAGGATTTAAGTTAATTAGGGATTGGGATCACTATTAGGATTGAAGACCACCATAAACACTCACCTTTTTTCTTTTGCCCAGTGACTCTAGCCCTAGCTGTGCATCAGTATCACCAGGGTGCTTTTAAAAACTACCAGTGTCTGCCAACCCATCTTTCAATTACATACACACCAGACTACAATTTAAGTAGTCTAGGGCAGGGGGCAACCACTGGGTATTTCTCAAAAGCTCCGCTCATGATTCTAATGTGCAACCAAGATGGAGAACCATTGCAGGTCAGTCTCTCCAACTATAAAGGTAATCCAGGTATGGCCAAGTTGTTTTTAATACTACCCACAGCTGTTATCCATTAACTCAGTGCACTCTCATGGAAAGCTTAGTTAAATTATACAACTCACATAAACATTCCTATTATTAACACATAACTCAGTAAGGGTTCTCAGCAAGGGAGACGATACAGAGAAATCCCTGGTTTTGTTTGATTCTTTTTAGAAGATTAAAGAAAATTATCAAACTATAATGCACACTGTGGCTCTAGGGAGCACACTGGTTTTAAGGAAAAATGCGTCCATTTTGCAAGTCTCAACTTTAACCAGCAAAGTCTTGTAAAGCTGGTAAAAGCCAGCAGTAAAAGTTTCTAAAGGTTCAAATGTCAGCAGAACAATCCCTTTCCAGAGTATAAGTCTTTCCAGTATATTGCAGTGGCTAGGAGGCCAGACTGGGTTAGAATCCCAGCCACACCCGTTTTCTAGCTGTATTGAGCAATTTTCTCAACATCTGAGTTTCCTCATCAGTAAAATCAGTAAAAATGATGAGGAAAGTGAAAATGAGTTAATGTGCATAAAGTGTTTTTTGAACCATGCTCATTATATGTTAACTATTGTTATTAGTGCCATCGAACCCATGAGTTTAGAAATGAAAGATGACTATTACACCTCCCTTAAAATTACATCTTAGTGTTGCCTCAGCAAAACTGCAGGACATGTATATTTGTTTAAAGAATAATGAAGAGTTATAGGACGGCTTCGGGCAGGGCTGGGGCAGTCATAAAGTCAGAAAAGTAGTTTGGGGCTGGTTTGTGGAGACTATTTCCGTTTCTGCTCCAAGAGGATAACAGTTGGACAAAACCTTGAAGTTCCGATGAACATTCTGATAACTCCCAGACAGCTACAGCACTGGGGTAATTTTAATTTTTCCCGTAAATCATATAACAGATATATGTATACTGTCTAAATCACTTAGGAGATGTTTATCCCAGTCCCCTAGCAAGACTCAAATCAAAGCAAGAGAGCAAGGCAACTGGGAAGAATGTCATGGATCTTCCTGGAATAGTTGAGGCCTTCCAGGTATTATGGGAATTTCATGTAATTAAGAGAAATTGCTAGCCTGCTGTCAAGTAGCTCGTGGGTTTAGCATCAAAGAGTTTACAACTGAGAGTTGATGCAGAATATGAAAATTTATACAGGCTGTGAATTTTACTCCAATATTCTTCTGAAATAGGGACCGAGCACTTAATTCACAGACACCAATACCAAAAGTACAAGCTATAAAAGGAGAGGTCTTACTTAGTCAAGAGCCGGGCCAGCGGCCACTTGCCTGTTGGACATGACAGTCCCACAGCAAGGGGCCCTGATTGGCTGTAGGGGCTTGCTTAAGAAAGGCTGTCTCCCTCTCTCTTGATGGTTTCTTTGGCTTTGCAGAAGCTTGTCAGTTTAATGAGGTCCCACTTGTCTATCTTATCTCTTATGGCCTGTGAGTTTCAGGTTTTGTTCAGGAATTGGATGCCAGTTCCAATTTCCTG
>NW_006982036.1:46680-47665 GCF_000164805.1 Carlito syrichta | reverse complement strand
GTGTATGGGGATAGATAGGGGTCCTGTTTCAATCTTCTACATGTGGTCAGCCAGTTTTCCCAGCACCATTTACTGAATAGGTTCTCTTCTCCCCAGTGGTAGGTGGTGGAGGCTTTGTCGAAGATGAGTTGGTTGAGAAATTGAGGTTTTGCTTCTGGAATCTCAATTCTACAGACTGGGAAAAAGTATTTGCCAACTCCAGATCTGACAAAGGCTTAACATCTTGGATCTACAAGGAACTCAAACGTGCTGAAAAGAAAAAAACAAACAATCCCATTATAAAATGGGCAAAAGATATGAACAGAACAGACACTTCTCTCTCTTTTTTTTTTTTTTTTTAGTGGGGGGTCTCATTCTGTTGCCCCGACTGGAGTGCAGTGGCCGCTCCCGGCCACCGCAGCCTCAACCTGCTGGACTCTGGCAATCCTTCTGCCTCACCCTTCCAAGTAGCTGGAACTACAGGTGCGTGCTACCACACCCGGCTAATTTTTTGATTTATTGTAGAGATGAGGTCTCACCAAGTTGCCCAGGTGGGTCTCAAACCCGCGGGCTCAGGCAATCCACTCACCTCGGCCTCCCAAAGTGCTGGGATTACAGGCTGAGTCACCAAGCCCGGCCAACACTTCTCAAAGGAAGAGATCCGAGCAACCAACAGACACAGGAAAAAATATTCAACCTCACTAATCATCAGGGAGATGCAAATCAAAACCACACTGAGATACCACCTAACTCCAGTCAGAGTGGCAATTATCAATAACTCAAAAAATAACAGTTGCTGGAGAGGGTGTGGCGAAAAGAGAACACTTCTACACTGTTGGTGGGAGTGCAAACTAGTACAACCTCTGTGGAAAACAGTATGGCGATTCCTAAAAGCTCTAAATATTGACCTCCCATATGACCCTGCAATCCCCCTACTGGGGATATACCCTGAAGAACTCAAATCACTCTATAAAAAAGATACCTGCACACGTATGTTATCGCAGCG
>NW_006982036.1:674-46509 GCF_000164805.1 Carlito syrichta | reverse complement strand
ATTGATTAAAAAAAAAAAAAAAGAAAGGCTAAGCCACACAGGGACTTTCCAAGTGGGCTAAACTGCAACATCCTGGAGGCCTAGGTACCTTTCAAGCGATGCAAGCGTGGTTCACAGAAGCGAAAAATAAGCTGTTAGTTTAACCTAGCCAGCAAGTGCTGTTGCCAGTTTCCAGGAAGGGAACTTTTCTTTTTAATTGTGCAAAGGCTGAGTACATGTTTAGTTTAATTTTTGACATTGTAAATGTTTTTTAAGCCCCCTTTCACACTCCCACATGTTAAAACCTGAGTATGTAAAATTAGGTAGCCTGACTGAGCTTCTACTTAAGAAAACGACCAAACACTCTTAAATAAAATAAATAAATCTCTTACAACTCATAAGTGAGAGGTATTTAGGAAGTGTAGTTGAAGAGTTGTAACTCCTAAACCTAGTTCTTCCTTGATTTGGGGAGCATCGTTTAACATTTAAATTTCTGTTCTGCTCCAAATAAACAGTAATGACAAATTGTCAATCACTCAGATGTGCAACAGTTCAGCAAATGCTAATTGAGTGCTATGTGCTAGCCCTGTGCTTTATTTATTCAATCCTCACCATAACCCTATTGATTCAGTAATATTATTCACCCCATTTTGTAGATAAGGATACCGAAACAGAGATTAAGTAGCTTGCCCAAAGCCAGCACTTGAAAGTGGCAGAGCCAAGATTCAAACAGAATCTAAAGTCTGGGCAGCAGCAATAAAATGTAGCAGCCCTGAGCAAACTTAGAGCCTAGTGGAGAGAAACAGAATATGAACAACACAAGGTGCGTCTGCAGGAAATCAAAAGGACAATAACGTTAAAGGAAAGAGAGAGAAGACATTGTTGCCAGGGTCAAAAGGTTTCTGAGAAGGGAAAAAAAAATGGGTATGTAGGATTTCACGAGGTAAAAAAAAATGAAGACATTCTGGGTAGAGGAAACCAATTCCAAGTGTATTCAGAGTATAAACTACTGTGCTTTAGAAAAGGAGAGCAGTGGAGTAAGTGGAAACAGACTGTGCAGAAACCTGCAGAAGTAATAAGGGTCTGAGCCAGCTGGTGGAGAAAGATAAAGTAGGAAAGAAACCTATGAGACATTACTAAGAAAGAATGCCAGGAACTTGGCTACTCTTTAAGACTATGCCTAATTCGACTTCGCAGTTGAGGTGCCTAATCCTATATCTGGCATGTAGTAGACTCCAAAGTTGTGTTTATTGATTGAATGAAGAAGAAAAAGTGTCAACAAGAACCAAAAATGAGCCAGGAAGTAGCCTGGTGATAAGTAATTCAATAGCATCATGAAAGAGCTCTGAGGTTGTACACATGAGTAAATGGTGGAGCCATGAACTTCAATAGGAAAGTCAAGGCTGGGCACAGTGGCTCAAGGCTATAATCCCAGCACTTTGGGAGGCTGAGGTGAGAGGATTGCTTGAACTCAGGGGTTTGAGACCAGCCTGGGCAACTTGGTGAGACTTCGTCTCTACAATTAAAAAAAAAAAAAAAGCCGGGCGTGGTAGCATGCACTTGTAGTTCCAGCTCCTTGAAAGCCTGAGGTGGAAGGATTACCTGAGCCCAGCAGGTGGAGATTGCAGTGACCATAAGTGTGCCACTGCACTCCAGTCTGGGCGACAGAGTGAGACATTGAATCGACTCAAAAGACAAAACAAAAGAAAACAAAAAAACAAAAAACAGAAAAGTCGAGAAGAGAAATTAATTTGGAGGACTGCCAGTCTACCCCACGAGGTTCTGGCAAAGGTAAAATCAAGTGGCATTAGTACAGCTCTTCTGTGGCTGTATTTGAGGTATAGGTATTTTGGTTCACTAAATATTCTCAAGCATTCTCTGTGCCATTTATTCAACAAATATTTCACGAACATCTATAAGTTGTGCTGCAAAGATGAATATAATAATACTTGTCTGAAAAATTCAGTGGTTGGGTCTACTGAAGTAGAGTGATAACAACAGCCAATGCGTATTGGATATTTCCTGTACGCCAGGCATAAGTACTTTATGTTTTACTCCTTTTATCCTCATAACAATCCTATGAGGTATATAGTATTACTCTGTTTGGTAGGCAAAATAATAGCCCCCAAGTATGTCCATGCCCTAATCTCCAAAACCGACGACTATGTTATATGACACGGCAAAGAAGAAGAAGGCTGCAGATAGGAATAGCTGCCATTCAACTGACAATGAGAAAGGCAGAGAAGCCTGAATTATCCAGATGAGGCCAACACAATCACAGTGCCTTTAAAAGCAGAAGTGGGGAGGCAAAAGAGAGGTCAGCGTCAGGAAATGTGACAATGGAAGAAAGATGCCACATGGAAGAAAGCTAGCTTTGAAGATGGGCCTGCTGTCGCATTGAAGGCAGCCCACGACAAAAGACCTGTTTCTGACTTCCGACGCACAGAAATGAAAGGTAATACATTTTTGTTGCCTTAAACCACTACATTTGTGGTATTTTGTTACAGCAGCAATAGAAAATGAATACACAATTCTACTTCTAGAGACACAGAAAGATTAAGTTACTTTTCTAAATTTTGATGACTTATTATTATTCTTTCTTGGGAGCTTCTTGGTTTTTCTCACACCTCTCTAGCCACTTTTTCTCAGGCTCCATGCAGGATTCCTTAACCCTACCCAATCTCTGAATGTTAGGGTTTCTCAGGGATTTCGCCCGGAAGTACTTTTCTCTTTCTCTTTGCATTCTTTTTTCTACATGATCTCATCTACTCCCAAAGCTTTAAACACTGTTTATAATACTGTATTATGCCAATGGCTCTCAAATCATATTTCTAATAGGGCCCTTCTCTTCTGAGCTTCACACTAGCAAACTTGGCATCTGTCAATTTGATATCTGTATTTAGATAACTTATACACATTGTAAATCTAACACATTCAAAACAGAATTAATTCCTGCCACAAAACCAGTTCTCCACTCCTACATTCAATTACATTTGGCTCAAGTCAAAAAGCTGAGTCAAGCTTCATTCCTCTCCCCCTCATCCTCCATGTTCATCCCACCAGCACTTATCCCACTCCATCCTTTTTTTTGTCTGCCTTCACTGCTTCCAACTTGGTCCAAGCCACCATCGTTTCTCACCTGGAAAACCATAGTTGCTTTCCAGTGGCCCTCTCTGCACCTATCCTTGTTACTCTATGGAACTATCTTTCCCACTATGATGAGAGTGTCCTCCTTAAACAGTAAATTAGATCTTGCCACTTCCTTGCTGAACAACCTTCAGTGGCTCCATTATGCTAGAATAAGATCCAAACTCCTTTTCAGTGACTCAAAAGACCTTGCACAATCCAGACCATGCCCACTCCCTCAATCTCACCTGCTGCTATTGCCCCTTTATTAGGATAATTCACCTTCTCCCCAATCACACTGGGCTTCTCTCATTGTCTCAACTCCCAACTCCAGGTCTTTATGACTTCTGCTTTCTGTAGGTTAGACACACACACAAACACACACACACACACACACACACACAAATACACATACATACACACACATACACCTTTTACCTATATGCTATTCATTGTTCAGGTGAAATGTCTCTTTCTCAGAAAGGCCAACCCCAAATTATGCAAACTAAATCAACTTCACTCTGACATAGCTGACCACTCCACAACCTTATGCTCTATCTCAGTCCCATTATTGCCTTCTTAGTGCCTATTATAATGTGCAGTTACTTGCCATTATGACTCTTTGTTTTGTTTTGTCTTTCTAGAATGTTGGTTCCATAAAGGCAAAAACTGTGTCTGTTTTGATTATTAGTGTAATCCCCAGAGACTAGTACTACGCCTGACTCAAAACAGATCCTCAATAAATATGTGTTGGATGATGACTAACTGATAATTAAAACAAAAATAATGTAAATAAAAAGTCAGTTATATTTTAAATGGTACAGTAGAATGATATCAATAAGATGAAGTAGGAGATACCAGCCTTTATCGCCCCCAAAATAACAAAGAGGCAGATATTCATGAACAAAAAGCACCTTGGAAGGGCTTAAGGGCCCAATTAAGACTGTGCAGAGTACACTATGAGAGTCCAAAGTGGGAGGATTACTTGAGTCTAGGAGTTCGAGACCAGCCTAGGCAACATAGTGAGACCTCATCTCTACAAAAAAACAAAAAGTAAAGAAAATAAATAAATTTTTTTAAAAAAGAACATGCAGGAGTCGTCTCCGCTGCTCTGTCCTGCTGTCCAGGAGTCCGCAGTGTGTCTGCTGCAACCTCTGTCGCCCTGTGAACTTCAGGTCCTGGGAGTCTGTAGGGAGGACGCCGGGACACCCGGAAGGTGGGAGATGGACTTCATGGACAAACAAGATTCCATACCTGAAGGAACTCCTACAAATGTGAAGAATGTGACAAAGCATTTAATGGATATGCAACCTTTATTCAGTATCAGAAAATTCACACTGGAAAGAAACCCAACAAATGTGAAGAATGTGGCCAAGCCTTTTCCTGTAAAAGAGGACTTATTGAACATATGACAATTCATACTGGAGAGAAACCCACAAATGTGAAGAATGTGACAAAGGTTTTAGTAGGTACTCAGATTGTTTTTGACATCAGAGAGTTCATACTGGAGAGAAAACCTACAAATGTAAAGAATGTGGCAAAGTCTTTTTCACTAAAAGAAGATGTACTAAACATATGAGTATCCATACTGGAGAGGAACCCTACAAATGTGAAGAATCTAACAAAGCCTTTAATTGGTACTCAAGTTTTATTCAGCATCAGTGAGTCCACACTGGAAAGGACCCCTACAAATGTGAAGAATGTGGCAAAGTCTTGTGTGCACTAAAACAGGATTTATTGAACATACGAGGATCCATACTGGAGAGAAACCATACAAATGTGAGAATTGTGGCAGAGCTTTTTCTCTAAAAGAAGATTTCCTGAATATATGATCCATACTGGAGAGAAAATTTTCAAATCTGAAGAATGTGACAAAGGTTTTAGTAGGTACTCATATCGTTTTCGACATCAGAGTCCATACTAGCGAGAAACCCTACAAATGTAAAGAATGTGACAAAACCTTTTTCACTAAAAGAAGATGTACTGAACATATAAGTATCCATACTGGAGAGAAATGGTACAGATGTGAAAAATGTGATAAATCCTTTTTCTCTTATGCAGGACTTGCTCAACATAAGAGGATCCATACTCAAGAGAAATGCTACAAATGTGAAAAATGTGACAAAGCCTTTCCATGGCACTCATATCTTACTCAACATCAGAAAATCCATACTAAATGGAATCCCTGAAAATGTAAAGAATGAGGCCAGGTTCGGTGGCTCAGTCCAAAATCCTAGCACTTTTGTATGCTGAGATGATTTGATTGCCTGAGCCTGTGGGTTCTTAACCAGCTTGGACTGGTGAGACCTCATCTCTACAATAAATCAAAAAATTAGCTGAGCATTGAAGTGCGTGCCTATACTTCTGGCTACTTGAAATTCTGAGGTGGAAGGATCGCTGGAGCCCAGCAGGTCAATACTGGCGTGGCCATGACTGTGCCACTACACTCCAGCCTGAGCTACAGAGTGAAACTCCAACTTAAAAAAAAACTGTAAAGCTGTAAAGCATGTGGCAAAACCTTTAACTGTTACTCCAACTTTTCTCAACATCAGAGAATTCATACTTGAAAAATATCCTATAATGATTGGAAGAACATCTGTCAAAATGCAAACCATACACAAAATAATCAATTAGCTAAATTATCTGCTTGTATGTTGAATAAGATCAGATTGATTTTTCATTTGAGAGGTATAAGTATATTACATGTATACTTTTGTGTTTGCATTAACAGAATTTTGGAGGTTTTTTTTTTTGAAGAGCAAATATGATTTATGTAACTCAAACCACGTGGTGCTACGCCTTCATTCCTTGTGTTTATGTAGAAGCATTTGATCAATTGTTTGTACATTAGAACCCTGACTGACCCTTGTAAAAATAAATAAATTAAAAAAATAATAATAAAAAAAGAACATGCAGAATGCAGTGGAAAAAAACAAAAATAGAAGAATAACCACACAGAAAGGATCACTGGAGAGATTGGCATATCCAAGCCAAGACAAGTGGAGATGGCTAGGAATAAAGAAGAGTATGGACTACCAGTTTTAGCCACACAGTGAGTATTACTACAGTTCTCAGCAGGCTGCTTTGCAAAGGACAGTGGCATGTTTCACCAATGAAATAACCAACAACCCTCCATACTGCAGGACAAAAACTCACTGGTAGTACTAAATAGTCAAACGTCAAACTCAGAATGTTGTGATGGTGGTGCATAAGTCACCTGTCTCTAGCATAGAGATTAAGACAAAACTATTAACCATTATTATAGCAATAACAATTTGTTAAGGGATGTACAATATAAAAAGATGTAAACTATTACATCAAAAACATAAAATGTGGGGGGATTAAAAGTGCAGTCTTTATGTGCAATTGAAATTAAGTTATCAGCTTAAAATAGATTGGTATACCATAAGATGTTTTATGAAAGTCTCACAGTAACCACAAAGCAAATATCTATAGTGAATATTCAAAAGATAAACAGAAAGCAACCAAAGCAAAGCACAACAGCACACTAAAGCACAAAGGAAGACAGCAAGATGGGAAAAAAGGAACAAAGTATCTGCAAAACAACAACAAAACATTAACAAAATGGCAGTAGGAAGTGTTTCCTATTACTAATTACCTTGACTATAAATGGATTAAATTCTTCAATCAAAAGACATAAAATGGCTGAAGAGGTATTTTAAAGACCCAACTATATGCTGCCTACAAGAAACTCACTTCAGTTTTAAGGAAATATATAGACTAAAAGTGAAGAGATGAAAAGGATATTTTGTGCAAATAGAAACCGAAAGACAGCAGGGATAGCTGTATTTATATCAGAATAGTAGACTTTTTTCTTTTCTTTTTTTCTTTTAATTTTTTGAGTTGGAGTCTCACTCCTTCACCTAGGCTGGAATGCAGTGGCAAACTCACGGCCACCCCAGTGTCGACTTTCTGGGCTCCAGCAATCCTTCTGCCTCAGCCTTCCAAGTAGCCAAAACTACAGGTACGCACTACCATGTCCAGCTAATTTTTTATTTATTGTAGAGATGAGATCTAGCCAAGGTGCCTGGGCGTGTCTCAAACCCGCGGGCTCAGGTAATCCACTTGCCTCGGCCTCCCAAAGTGCTGGAATTACAGACTGAGACACGGAACCCAGCCAACTTTTTGTCTTTTAAAAGGACATTTTGTATATTAAGTCAAAACTGTCACAAGAGACAAAGAAGGTCGTTATATAATGACAAAGAGGCCAATTCACTAAGAGAATAAACAGTTGTATATATATGTGCACCCAACATCAGAGCACCAAAATACATAAAACTAATATTAATAGATCTTAAGGGAGAGGTAGACACCAATACAGTTGTCTTAGTCAGTTTAGTATTACTATAACAGACTATGTGAGGCTGTATAATTTATAAGGAAAAGAGGTTTATTTGGCTTACAGTTCTGGTGGCTAGAAAGATCAAGAGCATGTATGGTAGCCCCACACCTAACACCATACTCAACAGTAAAAAGTTAAGAGCTATTCTGCTAAGATCAGGAACACAACAAAGATAGCCACTACTTCTGTTCAATGCAGTACTGGAAGTCCTAGCTAGAACAATTAGGTAAGAGAAATAAATTAAAGGCATCTAAATATAAAAGGAATATGTAAAGTTGTCTGTGTTTGCAGATGTCATGATCTTCTATACATAGAAAACCCTAAAGATTCTACCAAAAAATGGTTAGAACTAAAAAACAATTTCAGTAAAGTTGCAGGATACAAAATCAACATACAAAATTAGTAGCATGTCTATACACTAATAACAAACTATTCAAAAAATAAAGAAAAAACCCATTTGCAGTAGCCTGAACAAGAATAAAATACTTAGAAATAAACTTAACTAAAGAAGTGAAAGATTTATATACTGAAGCCTACAAAATATTAATGAAAGAACTTGACAAGAATAAATGGAAAATAGCCCATGTTCCTAGATTGCAAGAATTAATATTGTTAAAATGGCCATACTGACCAAAGCAACCTACAGATTTAATGCAATCCCCATAAATAAAATTCCAATGACATTTTTCACTGAAATAGAAAAAAAATCCCAAAATGTATCCGGAATTACAAAATAGCCAAAGAAATCTTGAGCTAAAAGAACAAAGCTGGATGCATGCCACTATCTGACTTCAAAATATGCCATAAAGCTGTACTAATAAAAACAGTATAGTATTGCCATAAAAACAATCATATATGCCAATTGTATAGGATAGAGAACCCAGAAACAAACCTATGCATTTGCAGTCGATTCATCTTTGACAAAGGTGACAATAGCACACAGTGGGGATAAGGACAGTCTCTTCAATAAATGGTGCTGGGAAAACTGGGAAAATTTTACTTCTTCCACACACAGAAGAGTAAAATTGGACCCTTATCTCGCCCACCTAATCCTGAATTGTAGCCCACATCTTCAAAATAAAATATTTAAAAAATTAAAAATTAAAAAAATAAATAAATAAACTTAAAATGGATTAAAGACTTAAATGTAAGACCTGAACCTAAGAAAAAAACATAGAGGAAAGGCTTCTTGACATTGTTCTTGGCAATGATTTTTTGGATATGATCCTAAAATTACTGACAACAAAAGCAAAAATAGACAAATGGGCTTGCATCAAACTAAAAAGCTTCTGCACAACAAAAGAAACAAAAGAATGATCAACTTACGAAGAAGGAGAAAGTATTTACAAACCACATAATTGACAAAGGGTTAACATCCAAAATATATAGGGAACGCAAACAACTGAATAGTAAGAAAAGAACCTGCCTTCTAGGGTCATGAGAGGATAAAATGATAACCCAGATGGGGTACCTGTCATTGAGCATGGCACAAAGTAAGTGCTCATCAAATTTAACTATTGCTATGATTATTTTACTATTTTGTAAATCATATATAAGTAATTACTTATATAAATGGAAGCAGAAAAATAGGCCTTTGTTCAAAAGTATTATTTGGTAAATTGGCTATTTATCATACAATTATCAACAGAATTGATAAAGAATTTATCATAAAATTATCAACTGAATTGGGAAAAAGCCCATTGTGATTGTCACCAGAAGTTTGTGACTTTGACATAACACTTTGTAAAGTTAGAAGACTCTTTTCTTTTTCTAAGATGCCTTTCTTTTAATTAGATGTTGCCACAGTTCAAAGGTAGGGGATCCTATTTATGATAACATGCCCTGATATAAAAATACAATTATTCTACTAAAATGTACCTATTTTGAAGAATAGAAAATAATATCACATAAAGTCTCTGCCTGTTAAAAGAGTTACATGTGGTTAGAAAGCATGTACGTGAAAGCACATACATATAGTTAGAAAGCATGTGCATGAAAACCAAGCTATCAATTAGTGAAGGAGTAGATACCATTCTGTTTGGGAATCTCCTCATCTATTATGGAAGAGATGCATTCCTATGACTCTCAAATCTGTACCTGGGCCCTTAACCTCTCTTCTGAGCCTCAGATGTGGAAGTTCAAGTGACAGCTGGATGGCTCCATCACATGCAGCATGTCCAGCACTCCACTCACCTTCTTGCTGCCTAACAGCTCCTGTCCCTCCTTTACCGCAACTCATCAACCAAGAGTGCAAGGCACGCAGGATTAGCTGAAGACGCTCTTTCTTCCATCTCCCCAAACGCCATCAGTTCAGTCCCCTGGATTTTGCCCCCTATATTTTCTTCATATCCATCCCTTTCTCTACACTGATATCACTACGATCCCAATGTTGGCCCTTGTTTTCTCCCACATAAATTATTCTAAAGCTGCCAGATTAGACTCCTTGTCCTCTTTGCCTTCCTGCAGATCCTCTACATTATGGCCAGAGTCCTCCATCCATTAAGCTGACTTCCCTGATTAATACCCCTCAGTGTCTTCCTCTGTGTCATAACTCCCCAGTATTGTCAGGAAATAAACCAAGCTCCTTAGCATAGCAAAAGAGGTACTTTATGGCTGGACCCCATCCCACCTCTTCCAGCTCAGTCATTCACTTATTTTTTACTCGTTCGTTTGATTTTTACAGAGTGCCTACTGTGGAATATGTACTCTTCAAGGCACTGGGGAAAATAGGGAAACCCAGGTGAGATTCTTACCTCCATAATTATATCTCCTAGCAAGAGATACAGCCAAAGAATGCAAACACATAACAGACTATACCGTCAGGTATTGATAATTAATATGAAGAAAGGTAGACAGAGTAAGAAGATGGAGCTGGATGGAGATACTATTTTTAGTCGAATAATTAGAGAAGGCCTTTGTGATGGCCTTAAAATTGTTGAGCAAAAATTGTGACCATGTTAAACAGTGAATAATTTAAAAGTCTGGAGAGAAATATCTCACACAGGAGAAATAATTAGCGAAAATGTCCTGAGCTTGAAATAGTTGAGGAATAGACAGAAGACGGTTGTGGCTAAAATAGAGTGTGCAGGGACAGTAGTTATCATCATAAGGATAGAGAGGTGGGCTGTGCAGGTGGTGCAGGACTTTGTAAGCTGTGCCAAAAAGCAGGCTTTATTCCAAGAGTGACAGAAAGTCCCTGAAAGGTTGTGTTTCTTTTTCAAGGCAAATATATATTGAGGTGTCATTTACATACAAAAAATGTTGCCTTTGGGGACATACCATTTAATGAGTTTTGACGTGTTTGTGCATGCACCCACAATAATATTGAGATATAGAACACATCTCCCTCCAAAAGCTCCCTCCTGCCCATCTAGCCAATCCCTGACCCTTGTAACCACTGATCCGGTTTCTGTTCCTATAGTTCTGCCTTTTCCAGAATGTCACCTATTATAAATAGAATTAGGCAGACTTTTGTGTCTGGCTTCTTTCACTTAGCATAATACATCTGAAATTCATCCTTGTTGCTACACGTGTCAGTAGTTTGTGATTTGTTATTCCTGAGTTGTAGTTCATTATGGATGAACCACAATTTGTTTATCCAGTTGATGAACATTTAGGTTGTTTCCAGTTTGGGGCTATTTTGAATAAAGCTGCTAAAAATATTTATACACGTATCTTTGTGTGGCCATATATTTTCATTTATCTTGAGGAAATGCCTGCGAGTAGCACTGCTAGATTATATGGTGTGTGTTTAATTGTATAAGAAACTGTCAAATTATTTTCCACCGTCTGTTCCATTTTTCATTCCACTAGCAGTGTGTGAGGAATGAGATTTCAGTTGTTTCACATCGTTGCTGGTTCTTGACATTGTGAGATTTTATTTTCACCTTAGCCATTTTAGTAGATGTGTAATGGCATTCACTGTGACTTGAACTTATGTCTCCCTAATGACTAATGGTGTTGATCATATTTTCATGTGCTTATTTGTCATCCAAATCTTGTATCATGAAGAATCTGTTTAAACCCTCTGCTTATTTTGTTATTGGCTGCTATTGTTACTGGGTTATATGAGTTTTTTATGTACTCTGGATATAAGACCTTTATCAACTGTATTATTTTGCAAATACATTCTCCCAGCCTGTGGCTAGCCTTTTCATTTTCTTAAGTGTCTTTGAGAGAGAGGACATTTTTAGTTTTGATGCAATACAATTTATCAATTTTTATTTTGTAGTTTATATCGTTTATGCCCTAGCTGAGAAATATTTGTTTAATCCAAGATCACAAAGATTTTTTTTTCCATATTTTTAGAAGCTTTATAATTTTATGTTTTATATTTGGTCTCTGATCCCTCTTTCACCAGAGTGAACAGCTGCCAGTCAAGAATGGTAGTTCAAAGACTGATTGGAAGGATATTGCTATAATCTGCATGAGATATATATTTTCTAAGCTGTTGGTGTTGAAAGTGGTAGGAGATGGGCAGACAGAAGATCTGTTTTTAAGATAGAAAAATTGCTAATGAAAGAGAAAGAAAAATCAGAGATTGCTCTGAAGTTTTTGGCCTGAACAACTGAGTAAATGTGTCATTTTCTGACTTAAAAGGACTGGAGGAGAGAAAATAAGGACTTTCATTTGGACCTAATGTTTGAGATGTCTTCTAGACATCCCGATGAGGCTTGCATGAGTACCTGTTGCATTGCCTTACTTTCCTTCATTCACCTTTCTCCTGACAAGAGTCTTGCTGCCTACTTCTCTTTGGGAACCAGTCCTCCCGCACTTCAGTCCATGACGTTCCAGAGGGTTGACTCTATCCCCAGGAGTGGACGTGTGGTTCAGCGATCACCACTCCCTGGCGGCATTGTTTTCCCTGAGAATGACATGATTAGGACCCACTGAATTTTTTTCTGAGACTGTTTTCATTTTGATGAAGTCACATTTGTCCATTTTTATTTTTTGGTTTATATCTTTTAAGTCCTAGCTGAGAAATCTTTGTCTAACCAAAGATTGCAAAGACTCACTCCTATATTTTAGAAGCCTTATAGTTTTAGGTTTTACTTTTTGTCTCTGATTGCTCTTTCACCAGAGTGGGCAGTAGGACATCAAGAATGGTACTTCTCTGTCCGGGCTCGGTGACTCAGCCTGTAATCCCAGGGCTTTGGGAGGCCGAGGTGAGTGGATTGCCTGAGCCTACTGGTTCGAGACCCGCCTGGGCAACATGGCGAGACCTCATCTCTACAATAAATCAAAAATTAGCCGGGCGTGGTAGCGCGCGCCTATAGTTCCAGCTACTTGGAAGGCTGAGGCAGAAGGATCACTGGAGCCCAGCAGGTCGAGGCTGCAGTGGCCAGGAGTGGCCACTGCACTCCAGTCTGGGTGACAGAGTGAGACTCCAACTCAAAAAACAAAAACAAAAACAACAAAAAAAAGAGTGGTACTTCTCACTTACTGAGGGGCGTAGGATGCCTGCATGGGATACCATCTAGCCACCATCAGTAAAAAGTCTAGATGAGAAATCAGAAACTGGAAAGAGGCAAAGACACACCAAAGAGAGAGACCAGGTCTTTACATCAGATTTTGAGTTCTTGGATCCAGCCACACTTATACTTTACTCTCAATATTTTAATTAAGAAAACCATTAAATACAATTTTTACTTGTGCCAATTTGAGTTGGAGTTTTTGTCACTTGCAACTAGTAAAATCCCAACTAAAGAATAGGATGTCTCAAAATTTTCTACTAAAACACTTCTAATAGCAAGGGGAGAGAAATATTAACCAGTGGTCACCTGATAGTGTAGTCTATGCATAAGATACATTTAAAATAATCTGTTTCATCTTTAATGTAAATTTTATATTACTCTCCAAAGTATATTTGTGTTTTATATCAATAGAAAAGAATGCTTTTTATCTTCAGGTAAAGGTGATGCTTTAGAAATATGTACAATTTTGTGCCTGTGGCTCTGTTTACCTCCTTTTGAGATTTGCTCATGACCCTCTGTAAGCTGGAGCTCATCATGGGAACTGAATTAGAGGACTGAGATCAAGAGAATGTGCTGTTCCGTGTGACAGAAAAGTTGGGTGTTAACCCTAATCTATTTGCCAGATAGCAGTCAATCCAATTCTTTGCATTTTGGTTTCCACATCTGAAAAATGGGACTGCAAATTACATCTCTCTAACAGTTGGAAGCTTTAATCTTTCCAATCTTTCCAAGCACTTCCTACTTCGCCTGACTACTTTGAGGATCCATCTAGTGGTGAGATAATGCCCATTCTCCTTGAAAGGATTTAGATATCAATGGAAACCAGCATGGACTAAGAACTCAACATAGTTCTTTTAAGAAAAGAAAGAAAACTTGATTGTTTTTAAAAATAGTAATTTGCAACCATGTTTTAAACCATTCAGAAACTAATAGAATATCTTAAATACACTGTTTTGACTTTTACAAAACATTTGACAAAGTTTCTCATATTTGTAACTTTGACAAAGTTTCTCATATTTCATCATTTGATAAAATGATGAAAGCTAATTTTACTCTTTAGCTGGCATTGCAGCTGATTAATAATACATTGAAGGAGTATTGATTCTGAAAAAAGTTCATTTAACAGCATACCACCAGTCTCTGAAATTGGCCCTGTCAAGTGTGGCATTTTCTATTAAAAATATGAAAAAAATACTGTACCCATAAATTACATAAAATTGATTAACACAAACACAGAGATTCAAAATGGCCCTGATATGCTTGAATGTTGTACAGAAATTTTTAAAATAATACTTTAAACAAATATTCACTGATAAGTTCTAAATTTAGTTTCAGAATAGAAAACTCTGAGCTTCAGAGCAATTATAGTTCAATTGATTTGAGAGTACAGTTAATGACAAGTACAAAATTAGTCGGGAAAAAGCATGGCTGGTTTTCAGCTGTCTTAGCTCTAGTTGTTACAAGTAGGAGTAGAATATCCAGAACATAGGAAGTCATAAATCCCATATCACTCAGCAATGGTGAGATAACGTGTCATATTCCAGAGAGGACTACAGAAAACATAGACTACGTCCTGTAAGAAAGGACTATGTGGGAGATCTGGCAAATGTGGAGGCTGAAAGATGTTCCAGAGAGTTGTAATCTGACGAGGAGAGACTAGGGGAGATGTGGTTTTCCTCTACTTCCAAGCTACCTTGGAGCAGGGGCAGCAGATGTGTCCCCTCAGCTTCAGAGGACAGGCGCAGGCCCAAGAGGGAAAGTGGGCAGGTAAGGTGGGCTCTGACTGCAAGTGAAAGAGAACCAGCAACAACCTAGCAGACTGTCTCAAAGGGCAAACCCTCTTTCTACTAACTGGTTTTCAAGCCTACATTGCTGGGCATCAGGGATGTTGAAAGAAGGGGTTTGTTCATCAAGTAAAGCTGTATTAAATGAACAGTGTGGTTCCATCCAAACCCAAGTTGGTATAAGTTATTTATAAATTATTAAGACAAGAAGGTAAATCATAGAGGTGCCAGTCCTGTACAGAGTGCTTATTTTTACAAATGTGAGGCAAGGCAGGAGTTACCCAGGGGCATCTTGTCTCACTCTTTACCTTTTGAAGTCATTGTTTTGCATCAGTCACTACTGCAACCAGCTGGAATTTCTGTCTGGTTTCACTCCATTAGTGCAGCAGTTAAGAGCATGAGCTCTGGAAACACAGATTGGCACTGCCTGCATTTTGGTTTTACTGGTGTGGATTTTTAGAGCACACTGCTCAGCCTTCAAGTCTCAGTTTCTAAACTATAAACTGGGGAGAATAGACCTGTTCACAAAGTGAGGATCAAATAAAATAGTACATGTGAAACCCTTAGTGTATTGCTTGCAGCATACAAGCTCTCAGTAAATGTTACCTATATTTATATCATTAGCAGTAATACACTGTACTCTCCTTTGCCATGTCTCTTCTGGATTTTACCCTTCAACTTTACCCTTCTTACTTTGGGGACTAACTGAGTCTGTTTTGCTCGTTGTTGCTTCAGGTAGAGTAGAACTGAAGATACAAAGTGGGGCTTCCTTTTTTTTCTTTTGTTTGTTTTTAAATGCTTTAAATGTGTTTTTAATTAACAAATGATAAGTATGCATACTTATGGGATGCGGTGTGATATTTTCATCTATGTATATATATCTTTAAAAGATTCAGTCAAGCTAATTAGCATACCCATCACCTCATCAACTTATATTTTTGTGGTGAGAACATTAAAAATCTATTCTTTTAGCCTTTTGAAATATACAATACATGATTAACGATGGTCACCTTCAGTCCAGCTGATACTTTGTACCCTGCTGTCAGCGTCTTCCTTTCCCCATCCTTCCCTGTGCCCCAAGCCCACCCCGTGCCCCCAGCCTGTGGTAACCATCTTTCTCATCTTTGTTGCTATGAGATCTACTTTTTTAAGATTTCACTTATTGGTAAAATCACACAGTATTTGTCTTTGTGTGTCTGGCTTATTTCACTTAGCATAATGTCCTCCAGTTCCATCCATGTTGTCACAAATGATAGTTTCCTTCTTTCCTAAGGCTGTATAGTATTTGTTGTGAATATATATCACATTTTCTTTATCCATTCATCTGTTGATGGACACTTAGATTGTTTCCATATCTAGGGTGTTGTGAATAATGCTGAAATGAACATGAGCTATCTCTTCAACATACCAATTTTAATTCCTTTGGATATATACCAAGAAATAAGATTGCTGGATCATATAGTAATACTATTTTTCATTTTAAAAAAATCCATATATTATCCAAATTGGTTGTACTAATTTACATTCCAAAGTGGGGCTTCTTAAACAGATGATAAGGAGTAGGACAGTGCAGTGCTAAGGACAGGACTGGGGTCCAGTTCTCCCTTACAGACTAGCTCTGTGATTGGAAAAATCGCTTATCATTTTCATCAGTGAGACAAGAGGGTTATACTGAATGATCGTTACACTCTTTCCTGGCTAAAAGTTCTATCTTAAATCATGAGGCTGGGCGAAAGGAATGGTAAAACTCAAAAGACTAAACACTAACTATTTAAAATAGTCTATGAATCAAAGTACCTCCCTTGCAAGGTTTGCTGTGTGATTAATGATCCTTGCGAACCATATAAACGAAAGCAATCATAACCATGTCTTCCAATTATAAACTATACCAAAATTGCCCTAAATTTTAATAAGGGTGTACCTCATTCAACTGAAGGCAGGCTAAAAGTGACACCTGTCAGACATTGCCATAGTAACTCAAATGTAGTCCCACATTACAGTCCTGCACGCTATGGGAAGTGAACACAGCTGAACGAAGTAGAAAGTTGACTGCCATCTAACCCCAGTGTGTTGTTTATTTGATTTGCACTGAAATCCTGTGCATCAATTGCAAAATCCTCAAAGGATGGAATTAAAGGAATCCTTTTATTGCCAGATGGCCACCTGAAATTTCTCTGTCTGTATCAGAGAGATGGCCCCAGGGCACAAGGCTCACTCACCCTCTCTCTTCTGCTTCTCTTTATTCTCTTTCCCCAATGTGAACGCACTGTGCACACAAAGAATAATATGCATTCCTGGTATCAAGGACTTTACAGTGTCATCGAATAAATAGACACAAAGACACATATAGTATCAATAAATAGACACAAAAAAGGGATTATTGTTGCTTGGGGTGAGACTGGGTGAATAGGGAGGGTGAGGCATGGGGATCATGCCATTTCGGGTTAAAAACTGCTGAACACTCAGCACTGCATGGGCAGGTTGTTGGTGTAAATCACCCATCATGAAATGGGCAAATCCGTTGAAAGAATCCCCCCAGAAAAAAAAAATTCACTTAAGTTGAACGCAGTCTCTCACAGCAATAGCTGGTACACTGATGCTGGTGGGTTCCTAGAACACTTGCCTAGCCTGTACTACGAAAGGCTTGCCCTCTAGAAGATAATCTCTTCTTTTTGCGTCCCCTTCATATTAGTGTTGATGTGTCTTTTTATTCGAAGATACTGTAAAGTCCTTGATACCAGGAATGCATATTATTCTTTGTATGCACGGTGCATTCACATTGGAGGTGATAATACATTGGGGAATAAAGAGGAGTAGGAGAGAGGGTGAGTGAGCCTTGTGCCCTGGGACCATCTCTCTAATACGCAGAGAGCCTGTGGCTCTGACTTAGAGAAAAGTTTCAGGTAGCCATCTGGCAGTAAAAGGATTTCTTTAATTCTATCTATTCAAGATTTTGCAATTAATCTACAGGATTTCAGTGCAAATCAAATAAACAACACACGGGTTAGATAGCAGTCAACTTTCTATTTCATTCAGTTGTGTTCACTTCCCATGGTGTGCTGGGTATAATTGTGTTTCCCTCAAATGAAAAAAGTCCTCAAAGAGAGATTTTTTTTGCCAGTGTGGAATAGATGAAACAAAAAACAGAAGAAGCACTAAATGGCATCAAAATTGACAAGTTCAAAAAGTGTTTTGAACAGGGGAAAAAGCGACTTGACAGGTATATTGCATCAAACAGAGAGTACTTGGAAGGTGACTGGTTTAAACATGTAAGAATAAATACACAATTTTTAAATAAGTAAATTCCTGTTCTGGGGGTCACCACTCATTTAATGTGATAAGTACAATTTAGAAATGTGTTCAGAGTAGTATTTAAGTATTAGAGAGGGGTTAGCTGATCCAGATGAGGAGTGAGGGGGGAAGAAATTAAATGATAGAGAAGACTACCAGGCAATGATGGAAACTGAGTCTTAAAAGTTACTTAACAGTCAGTCAAATGAATGGAATAGAGAAGGATTGGGCATTCAGAGCAGACCATGGACATAGACATGGCAGCAAGAAACAGCATGGTGGCTGCCAAATACACTTAAGCAGCTCCACTTTGTTGAGTCATAATGTGCAGGGCAGGAGGCAGGAAGTATAGACTAACGAGGCTGGCACAAAATGCCTTAAAATGTGTAATGCTTAGTAGCCTAGACGGGTAGTTCTCAAAGTGTGGTCCGTGAACCGGCAGTATCAACTTCACCTGGAAACTTGGACATGCAAATTCTCAGACCCTATCCTGGACCCACTAAATTAGAAACTCTGGAGACAGAATCCAGTAATTGATGTCTTCAAAGGTGATTCCCCTGCACACTACAATTTGAAAATCGCTGGCTTACACTTTCTCTTGTAATGGAAAGGGAAGTTTTGAAGAGTGACATAATCAGATTCGCATTTTCAATGTCTGCTCTGGTTCCTGCTTGTCCACAAAATCCCCATATCCATCTGTAGCCAGGCCAACTTGAATACCTTCTAACTAATAATTTAAGCATCACACAGAGAAATCTTTAAAACTTCATGGTCTCCTGGGCCAGCCAATATTGGATAGCAGGGCCCATCTTATCCACTGATTGTAGAAGGTCACTTCCTTTACCACTCCATTTCCATGTAATCTCTTGCTTTAATCCTAACCAAACAGTGCTACTAAATGAGGTTTCTGACATAGACCCTGCTGATTCCAGCTGAAAGATCAAACTCTTTTAGGCACCCTGCTGAGTTCTGCTACCACATGCTGGCAATACCTCAGCCCACAACCCCCTAGGCTTTTACTCAATCTCACATCTGCCACCAATGCTTCAGAAATTTTTGAGCTCCAAGCCAGGTTTTTCTTCCTTCCCATGTTCCTGAATATAACATCCAAAAGAGAATCTGTCTTGTCCCTGGTCCTGTGTCCACATCTTGGTTTAGTCTTTTCATCAGTCCCATAAAAACAAACCAGGAACATGATATCAAATACACATTTCCCTGCCTTTTGTGATTTTAGAGATTATTGTGCTAATGAAAGGTCACTTGAAAAGACGGACTTGCATTTGAGAAGCAATAATTACGTTTTTCTACATATTTATAAAATTATAGAACTGGATAGCATCAAGTTACTGGGAAGGAATACGTACTACAACAAATGCTTGTCATAGAGGTAATATCTTTATAGGTTACAAAAAAATATATTTGAGGGTACCTGATCTCAAACCAGGCAAAGTGGAGACCAAAGGGAGACCCAAAATTTACCTGTACTATGACTACCTGTATACCTAATCCTGAATTGTACCCCGCATCATTAAAATAAAATAATAAAATTTAAAGTATATATACTTGATCCATTTTAAGATGTTATCTCGCCATTAATGAAAAATTATTTTGTACACAAATCTCATGCAGATACCCTATACATTTAAACTCTGAGAAATGTGTCTATCTTAACCATAAAGTCTTAATTTTCAAGTTTTATTTTTAGCAATGGAATATTTTTTAAAGTATCATGCATACCATGTCCCAGCATATAAAATAAACAAAACTCAAGTGGTTCTGGTTGAAGCTCAAGAAAGGGAAACAGAGCCCTACCTCTCAGTACCTTATGCGTCCCCTTTGCCAATCCTTGATATACTTCCACAAGCCCATTATTTGTCAATGTCTCTACAAAAAAAAAAAATTAAAAAATTAACCAGGCATGGTGGTTTACGCCTGTAATTCTAGCTACTTGGGAGGCTGAGGCAGAAGAATCGTCTGAATCCAGGAGACAGAGGCTGTGTGAGTTGTGATCATGCCACAATACTCAAGTCTGGGCAATGTAGTGAGATCCTGACTCAAAAACAAAACAAAAAAGTCATTGTAAGGGTACCTGCATAATGAACATTTGTATGCCTAACCCTAAATTGTACCCTACATCTTTAAAATAAAAAATTTAAAGTTAAAAAAAAAATAGTTGTATCAGTCAGATTCTCCAGGGAAACAGAACCAGTACGATGTGTATATGTGTGCATATTCATTTCTTAAATATCTTTGTTTAAAATAATCCCTTGAAATATCTTTATATGCAAACATATATTTATATATATTCTTTACTATATGGAAATGCTCTTAAATAAACAACAAATATGATATATATATATTTTAGAATTGGCTCATGTGATTGTGGGAGCTGACGAGTCTGAAATCTGCTAGAAATTCCAGTGGGCATCAATATCAGAGTCTTGAGTTCAAGGCAGGCTAAAGGCAAAACTTCTCCCTTCTTCCTTGAGGGAATCTCAGTCTTTTCTCTTAAGGCCTTCAACTGATTGTCTAAGGCCCACTCACATTACAGTGGATGATCTGCTTTACTCCACGTCTACTGGTTTCAATGTTAATTACATCCTTTAAAAAAATCTTCACAGCAACATCTAGACTGGTATCTGACCAAACAATTGGACACAACAACAGCCTTAGCTAACTTGACACACAAATTTAAGCATCACAGTAGTTGAAAATAGTATGTGCTGAGCTTCCTAGCTCCTGTAGTAATAAGTAAGGTCCTAAACTGCAGTGAGCAGAGATGAAAAATAAGCATCTTAAAGTGCCAATGGGATCAATAGATGTTTCTTTCAAACGAGTAATGTCCTACACCAGAGGTCAAACAAAGGTCATAGGTAGGGTAAAGAAGACCTAATTTTGGTGAATTTGACTTGTCTCAAAAAAAAAAATTCTAGATAATGTAATCATCAAAAGTATGCCAAAAACTAAAAGCTTTTTATTAAAAATCTATTCGCATTTGAGGTTGATAATTTGAGGCTGGACTCCAGCAGACAGGAGCTTTATACGTAACTGTGACCTATTTCCAAGCAGCTGGTTCTCGTTATCAGGGATGTTACTGATGGAATAAAATGCTTGCCTTTTGAAAGCTGAGCTCATGCTTCTTCCTTAAAAGACTTTTAGCTCTTTAGCCTAAAAGAAGCAGTTCAGAAAGGAGTGGCTGAATGATAACCAATACAATATAGATCATTCACACATTTAACCATTCAACAAGTTTTTGGAGTATAAGCTGGGGTCTCTTACACATTATAGCCCAGCTCTAGAATAAGCCCCAATAAGCCCACTGCCAAACAGAACTATATAAATTATGAGGCTGGTGCCACCCTTATTTTGGCCTCAGCTGTTAGATTAGGACAGCCATTTTAAAAAATTGACCAATGACATTGTATGTTTTTATTGTGTTTTATGATATTTTGAAGTATATATACATTGTGGGATGGTTAACTTCAGTTAATTAACAAATGCATTAGCTCACATAGTTATCATTTTGATGATGAGAGCACAAAACATCCATTCTGTTGAAATTTTTCAAGAATATAATATATAACCCGCTATATTTACCTTGCTGTACAAGAGATTGCTTAAAAGGTAATCCTCCTATCTAACTGTAATTATGTGTCTTTGATCAACACCTTCCCAAACCCCTCCTCTCTCTAGTCACTTCAGTTTCTGCTGGTTTCCTATACTCTAATACTATGAGATCATCTTTTTCAGTTTCCACATATGAGTGATATTATGCAGTTCTTGTCTTTCTGTGCCTGGCTTCTTTCACTTGACATAATGTCCTTTGGGTTCACTCATGTCACAAATGGCAGGATTTCATTATGCTTTCATGGCTGAATAGCATTCCATTGTGTGTGTATACCACATTTTCTTTATCTATTCATTTGTTGCTGGAAACTTAGATCCCATATCTTGGATATTATGAATAATGCTGCAATATACACAGGAGTACAGCTATGTCTTCATTATACTGAGTTCATCTCCTTTGGATGTATACCCAATAGTAGGATTACTGGATCATATCGTAGTTCTACTGATAATTTTTTGAAGAACCTCTGTACAGTTGTCCCTAATAGCTGTGCTGATTCACATTTGGGTGAGTGAGTTTTTCCCTTTATCCACATTCTTGTCAACATCAACAGCCTAGGAGGTAATCTGGCACAAAAGCTCTGACTCACAAAAAGATGATGACTATGAACAAATCTAGGTATCCTTTTGAGGAAGTTTTGAGTCCAAAAAAGAAAGTCAATTAAAAGCAGCTGGTAGGGGCAGCAAAGACTAAATAAACAACACACAGATAAGTCTGGGGATAGGAATACAGAAATAACTAAGGCATAGAACATGACGTCACAGTCTCGTAGAGGTGTCTGACAAGAAAAGGGAAATTATAATACAATGTGAGAAATATCACAATAGTGAGACACATAGGACACTATTGGAACACAAAAGGAGTACTTAATGTAGTTAAGGAAGGTGACTGAAGATGGCTTCCTGGAGGAGGTCATACCTAGAACTAAAGAAAAATAATGGCAGTGCACTTCAAAGGGATCGAATCAAAAGGAAAACTACACACACACACACACACACACACACACACACACACACACAATTTGTAAAAACTAGAGTGAGATCTATACTTTCTAAAAAACTTTTTCTTAACTGTTATTTCATTTGATTCAATCTCTCCTTAGTTGGGTTTCCTTGGTTGTCAGACTGTCACAGGCTATTAAAGTAATGCAACATAGAGAATTACTGGAGAATGAAGAGATATTTATTCCCCATTATAGATTAGTTGAAGCATTCATTATAGTAACCATGCCAATGGCGGTGTTTAACCTAATGGCATTATCAATTGGGCAAAATTATTTGGAAGTGGTATCTTACAAGAGATAAAATTGAATTAAAAATTTGAGCATTTTAATAATGGAAAAAAATGAGTTTTTAATTTACTACACACAGTATAAAATACCTCATGCAAATATATGCAAATTTTAAAAGTTGAACTTAAAATATCAATAAAGTTTCACAAAGCTAGAAAATGCTATATACAAAAATGATGTCAGTCTATTTTTTAAATCTTTTAGAATTACAATTTTAAGCTGGAGGAGAGATGAGTGAATTACCAAATGTGTTTATGCTCTTGACATATGCCTTGGCCACTTTTGCTAGTAAACATCCTTGTCAGTCCTATGGGAGCAATTAGACATGAAATATGCAAGTTTGGGATTTTGTCAAGTCTTCAGGAACATATCATTCTCATAAAATGAAACTGATTGTATTTTTTCTGTGTTAGTCATATGCCTGTGCTGTTTATGTTTATTAAGTCCTTTAATTTGTTGACTGGTGTCTAGGTGTTAAGAAGCAGAAGAGATAACCTTGATAAACTTATGTTTCAGGCGATTCAGTGATGTTTAGAAAACTTGAAGTATATAGTTCATTGGACTATATACTAGTAGTTTTTTGCCCTTTTTGTGGTTATGAAACCCTTTGAAAATCTAAAGAAAGCTATATATATCTAGCCCCCAGAAAAATGCATATGTGCACAGGTCCACTCCATTTTGCCTACATGTATCATGAGTACCAAGTAAAGAATGCTTTTTAGTGTATTTGTGAAATGAAGGATCACACAGAGAGGTACACACCCTCTAACACAACAACCTCTTCACGCAGTTTCAGTAGGCAATCTCTAGCCTCTTAGATGCATATGCAGGTAAGATGTGGTCCTGGGCTCTAATAACCCTTCTTTCAACACTCTTAAGTGTTCTGGGATTTCTCTTTGGATTCAGGATCACAGAATTTTTGACTGTTAAACCAGAGGGGAAACAAAGTTCCTGATGTTACAAATATTTACAACTATTCTTTTTTGTCAAAGAGCAGTAGTGACTACCAAAACAAGTTAAAAATACAGGAAACAACAAACTGTGCCATGTGCTAAATTTCATATGATAAAAATAAAATATGAGTGAGGTACTCAAGGATTTTTTTTCTCTTCAAATAGTTTATTAAAACAATCTGTACCAGAAACACACACACACACAGGAACACATACATACACATGCACATATATGGGCATACACAGCCAAGCTCTGAAGTTACATGAAGATATTCAGAATTTATGTTAATATATATATTTTATGTATTTATTTACTATAGAGTTGTGGGATACACGCGAGGATTTACTACATAAGTAGGCTGCATGCAGGTGAAGTTTGGGCTTCTAGGTGTCCCTCACACCCTTCATAGTGGACTAGGTACCCCTTGTGTTGTCATGTTCCTTCCACCTACCTCCTTCTTTCCTTCCCTCCCTCCCATAGCAGTGCCCAGTGACTGCTGATCACATCTTTGTGCTAATGTGACCAGTGATCAGGACCCATTTATGAGTGAGAACGTGAGGTATTCAGTTCTTTGTTTCTGTGATAGTTCACTTAGTATGATGGTCTCCAACTACATCCAAGTTGCTGTGAAGGAAAAGATTTTGTTCTTCCTTATGGCTGCATAATACTCCATCGTGTATATATACCACATTTTCTTTACCCAGTTCACTTTCGATGGGCAGCAGAGTTGGTTTCATGTTTTTATTATTGTGAATAGTGTGACAATAAACAAGCTTATGCAGGTGTCTTTTGAGAGAGCAATTTATGTTCCTCTGGTTGTATTCCCAGGAGAGGGATTGCTGGATTGTATGGAAGATCAATTGTTAATTCTTTTAGGATCATCACACTGCTTTTCACAGGGGTTGAACTAGCTTACATTCCCACCGACAGTGCAGAAAGCATTCCTTTTTCGCTGCCGCTGCACCAGCATATATCATTTTTTGACTTATGAATGGTAGCCACCCTTACCTATGTTAGGTGGTATCTCATTGTAGTTTTGATTTGCATTTCTCTGATGATTAATGAGGCTGAGGATTTTTTCATGTATCTGTTGGCTGCTTGTATGTCATCTTTTGAGAAATGTTTGTTCATGTCTTTGCCCACTTTTTAATGGGGTTGCTTGTTTATTTCCCTTCACCTTGTTTAAGTCCCTTGTAGATCCTAGGTGTTAGGTCTTTGTCAGATGCATAATTTGCAAATATTTTTTTCCATTCGGTGGATTGTCTCTTTACTCTTGATGGTATCTTGTGCTGTGCAAAAGTTTTTCAGTTTGATGCAGTCCCACCTGTCTATATTCGCTTTTGTAGCATTCGCTTTTGGGGACTTGGTCATGAACTCATGAACTCATTGCCCACTCCAATGTCCAGAAGGGTGTTTCCTCTGTTTTCTTCTAGGATTCTTATAGCTTGAGGTTTTAAATTAGGTCATTGATTCATTTTGAGTCAATTTTTATATATGGTGATAGGTAAGTGTCCAGTGTCATTCTCCTGCACGTGGCTAGCCACTTTTCCCAGCACCATTTGCTAAATATGGTCTCCTTTTCCTAATGATTGTTACTGGTAACTTTCTCAAAGATGAGTTAGTTGAGAAACTATGTTTTTATTCCTGGATCTCTGTCCTGTTCCAATGGTCTATGGACCTACTCTTGCACACATACTATGCCATCTTGGTTACTGTAGCTTTGTAATAAAGATTAAAGTCCAGAAAAGTGATACCTCTTGCTTTGTTCCTTTTGCTGAAGATTGTTTTGACTTTTCATGTTTTATTTCCATATAAATTTCTGTATTGTCATTTCCAAGTCTGAGAAAACTGATGTTGGTAGTTTGATGGGTATAGCACTGAATCTGTAGATTGCCTTCGGAAGGATGGACATCTTGACAATATTGATTCTTCCAATCCATGAGCATGGGATGTTTTTCCATTTGTTTTGTGTCATTCTTGATTTCTTTTAGCAGCATTTTGTAGTTCTCGTTGTAAAGGGCTCTCACTTATCTGGTTAGGTGGATGCCAAGGTATTTCTTTTGTATGTGAGTGCCTATTATGAGTGGAATTGTGTTTTTTATTTGGTTCTCTGCCTGCTTGTTGCTGGTCTATAGAAATGAAACTGTCATTTGTATGTTGATTTTGTAACCTGAGACTTTACCAAAGTCATTTATCAGTATAAGGAGATTTGACAGACTCCCTAGGGTTTTCCAGGTAGACAATCATATTGTCCACAAAGAAGGATAGCTTAATTTCCTCTTTTCCTATTTGGATACCTCTGATTTCCTTCTCTTATCTGATTGCTCTGGCTGGGACTTCCAGCACTATGTTGAATAGGTGGGGTGAAAGTTGGCATCCTTGTATTGTTCCATTTCTTAGGGGGCATGCTTCCAGCTTCTGCCCATTGAGCAAGATGTTGGCTGCAGGTTTATCATAGATGGCTCTTACTGTATTGAGGAATGTTCCTTTTATGCCTAGGTGTTTGAGTGTTTTTATCAAGAAGGGATGAGATAATCATGTGGTTCTTGGTTTTACATCTGTTGATGTGCTGAATTACATTTATGGTCTTCCAAATGTTGAAGCAGTCCTATATCCCAGGAATAATAGATGGTCCTTAAGATGTGTTTTTGTATCATATCTGCTATAATCTTGTTGAGAATTCTGGTGCCTATGTTCATCAAGGAGCTTGGCCTCTTTCCTTTTTGGGTCTTTGGCCAGGTTTGGGTATCAGTATGATGTTTGGTTCATAAAATGAGTTAGGGAGAATTCCATCATTCTCCATTGTCTGGAATACCTTCAATAAGATTGGTATCAGCTCCTCCTTGTATGTCTTATAGAATTGATTTGGGAAATCATATTTGGTCCAGGGCTTTTTTTGGTGGGGATATTTCTTATGACTGAGTCGATTTCCTGGATTGTTATTGGTCTGTTTAGAGATTTCTTTCAATTTCTTGTTTCAACCTTAGGAGGTTGTGTGAAGCCAGAAAATCCTCCATTTCCTTTAGATTTTCTAGTTTATTTGCATACAGATGCTTATAGTAATCTCTGATAATCCTTTGAATTTCTGCAGGGTCAGTTGTGACATCACCCTTTTTCATTTTTAATTGTGTTTATTTGTACTTTCTCTTTTCTTATGTTAATCTGGTCAGGGGCCCATCAATCTTATTTATCCTTTCAAAGAACCAACCTTGTGTCTTATTGATCCTTTCTATGATATTTTTGTCTTCTATATCCTGCATAGGTGATTTTATCTTAGTGATCTGGATTTTTCTACTGAAAATAGGATTTAGATAATCCTGCCTTCCCAGCTCCCCTAGGTATGATGTTAGGGTGTTTACTTGCAATCTGTTTTCTTGGTGTGTGTGTGCAATGCTATCTGAATATTATTTATTTAGACTGTGGCCTTCTGCAAAAGATATCAAGATTTGGAAATCTAAAAATATAAAACAAGAAATTGTGGGTTTTCATTTAAAAATCTATTCTTAATTTTTTTTTTTTTAGAAAAAGGTGCAAAATGGCTTCTTCGTAGAGTTTTGTCTTTTCAACTACCTGTCACATATACAAGGGGCACCCCAAAACAATAGAAGTATCTTTTGGAGGACAGGTGCCCTGTAGTACAGGTTTCACCTGCCAGGGTACATGTTCTAGGAACCCATCAGCATCAGTGTACCAGCCAGAGTTGTTGACAAAGGCTGAGTTAGGTTTCAGGGAATTGTTTTTTTTTTTTTTTGGAGATTCTTTCACCACGTTTGTGCATTTCACGATGGGTGATTTAGCACACAACTGCCCACACTGCACTGACTGTTCAGCAGCTTTGGACCAACAACTGCATGACCCCCATGCCCCACCCTCCCTACTCTATTCACCCGATCTCCCACTGGTGACTTTTTTTTTGTCTCCCTGAATGAAAAAATCCTCAAAAGGAAATGTTTTGCCAATGTGGAAGAGGTGAAATTAAAAAATGGCAGAAAAGGCATCAAAATTGACGAGTTCAAAAACTTTTGAGCAGTGAAAAAAGAATCTCAGTAGATGTATTGCATCAAACAGAGAGTACTTTGAAGGCACCCTGAGGTTTAAACCTATAAGAATACATAATTCTGGTTTGGGGGGTGACCCCTCATATGTATAAAAGGGCATTTTAGCCACAGGATTATTCACTCAGAAAACATAAAAGGTGAATTGAAATATATTAATCAAGTAAATAAATCCCTGTTTTAAAAAGAAAGAGCCATGAAAATCATAAGTTAAAGACCGTTTTCGGGGTTGTGGGCCAACAGCAATGGACAGAGTCTGAACTCTCAGATTTCCCATAGTAATAGTGAAGAGAAAAGTTCCTTGCTATGATGTTAAGATTAGACCAAGTGTTAACAAAATAAAGGCTTCTACACATTTTAAAAAAAATTCTCATACCATTAAGGGAGCAAGGGAATTACTAGAAATAACTCTGAAATTCTTTCCCACCAATACTGAGCTTTATTTCTTTTTATAATGTGTATCTGACAATAATTATGAGAAGGAAGATTAAAATAAGGAAAATAAAGAAATTGTTGTATATATGTTCCATTATAAACGAATACGTTTTCTAATATTAGACATGATTTCTTAAATGTTTGTAATAACTGCACTTGGGTGATTTCTAGAAGCTTAGAAAAGTACAATCATATAGCATATAGGTTTTGCATTTACCTTCAGAAAGACAGATCATCTCTTGCATTCGTATAAGAAAAAAGACCACAGTGAATTCTTGTGTTCATGCTCATAAACACAAAAATGCTTTCTTAGGAAAAATGAATTAAGATCACAAAGTTTTGAAATTAGAGATGCAGAACTCCATCAGAAATTCCTTCAATGGATTAGGGGATGAATCAGAACACTCAGAAGTCTCAGGTAATGGTTGTGTCTTCAGTGTTTTCCTAAAGCCAAAGTTGGATTTATATAAGACCAAGAGGTTTGAGATGCCTGCCTGGTATCCTAGAGCTTGGAAAGCGCTTTGGGAAAGAAATGCAAAAAAAAAAAAAAAAAAAAAAAAAAGACAAACCTTTTGAGAAAACCTAGACCACTGTGGCCTAGTGAATGAGATATTTGTGACAGTGTAGAAAATGAGAACATTAGAAAGAAAAACAACAAACTCCATTATCTAGATTGTTGATGATTTAAAATATAAAAATAAACTGTAAACATTCTTATAGCCTTGAAAAAATCCATTTCACACTAAAAAAACCCTATAACAGGTAATAGATTCTGAGAAACATGCATATTTGAAAACAAAATGTGTTAGCAGTTTTACTTTCAACAGCATCACCTGAAACACAATTTCTCAACCAACAGGTAATAAATGGCAGCACAAACAAATTATCTAAAATGTATTCTGTCCCAGTACTGTTTACTTTTTAAGTCATGCCTAAAGCTGACATTTTTCATTAACTTCTTAAAACTAAGAATTTGGAAAATCTTAGTTCAAATGTCCAAGAAGAAATCTTATAACCATGGCTTAGTGGTTTTCTCTAGTGACAGAATACAGCAATGTTACAGTCCACCAGTATCACAAAATGGATTGTAGGGTGCACTACCTAGGTCTACTTTCACTGGACTTCATTTTCTTTATTTTCCTGTCTCTGATGGGTTCTTCTTTATTCTATTATTTATTATAGTCATTGCTTGGTGGTTTCTCCCTCATATTTGCAGAGTATGTTAGGTAATTTCCTTTATTTCTTTGAGCCTTTGTTTCATGATTTGTAATTCAAAAATGGAAACACTTGCCCCAGATCTTCCCTCTTGGGGCTTGAGTATATATAATTCATCTTCTAAAACTTGGAGTGTCTCTTTCCTGTACTTCTAGGAATTTACTATAGCTAGATGGCTGTTATGTTTTCAATAACTTGTCTTCAACTTCACAGATTATCAAGAATTTTTTTCTACCGTGGTTTCTTAAAAGATACAAAGGACAAATCTACCATTTCTTGTCTTGTTCTCCTGCATTTCCTGCTTTTCAAAAACGGTTACGCTCACATCATGAACATTCATTCTAGCAACCTGACCTGTCTTCTTTCCCCGTCTGGAAGTTTCTGATCTGAATCTTCATTTCTTCATCTTCACTTAAAAAAAAAAATTTTTTTTTTTGGCTGAGCACAGTGGTTTACAGCTGTCATCCCAGACTTTGGAAGGCTGAGATGGAAAGATCACTTGAGTCCAGGAATTAAAGACCAGCCTGAGCAGCACAGTGATACCTCATCTCAATTTATTTCAAACAAAATTATTTTCTGAAGAAAAAAATGCTGTAAGATTTCTCTTTCTGCCATCCATTCACATCCATCAACACCCATCCCTACCCATCATCCACTGCCCCCACCCAAATTGTAGTCTATGGAAAACTCCCTTGACTTGAGGTCAGCATGCCCAGTTTGAGTTCTGGTTCTGCTCTGTAAGAGCTTTAGAAAAATCCCCTTATCCAGGGTTTCCCAAGAGGGGTCACTATAAACACCATCTGTTTAGCTTTTTAACTGTTAAAGCAAAATCTTGGGGGTGAGGCGGTAGTGAAGCACATTCATCAATTTTATGAAGATCTCTCCTAGGTGAGATTTTGAAGCTTCTGATGCAAATGAAGACTTAGGTTTGAGATACATGTGCCATAACCTCTTGGTTTCCTTTCCTAGCTTGTAAAGAGCTGTCTATTTCATAGTGATGTCGTGAAAACTAAACTAAGCAATGTATGGGAAATGGAATATCATACACAGTAGTATGAATCAATATTCTTGTGAGGTTGAGAGTACAGTAAGCTTATTGTTAACCATTTCTGCAGCCACCATCACACACAGATTAGAAACAAACATATCAACACTGATAAGTTCCTGAAATGCTCACAGTATGACATCTCAGGGTATACGGGAACACAATTTTTTTTGGGGGGGGAAACACAATTTTTAAAACACGTAAAGGGGATTTAAAATTGATAGGCAAAATGGTTTTACTGCATTCTAAAATCAAACACATCTAAAAATAATTTTGCCCTTTCTGACTTCTTGAATTACACTAAGACCTTATTGTAGAAATCTGCATCTCAAAGTCCCAGTATTCTAGGAAACCAGAGAGACTCTGGAATACTTTGAAGCCGAATTAAAGGAAGAAACTTGATGTGCTAATATCGGTCTTGGCATCTGCCCTTCCCATACCTAAGTTGTTCTTGGAACCATCATAACAAATGCTAAGGAACATTCACTAACTCACTTCCCATTTGCGCATTTTATATTGCAGTGGAATAAATGGTACTCTAATAGCTTGGAAAAATTACTGCAGGAAATGACTTGGGCCCTAGAGAGTATCTGATTCATTATAATTTCCAAGATGAAGCATTCACCTACAACTTTTAAGTCCCTAAAGGGCTTAACTTACTGACGCTAATGCAAGCAGAGGGGCTGGTAGAAAGGGACTTTTACTCTAAAATAATTGCAATTATTATTTTGGGGAGTCCATGGGATTACACTCAATCCATCATACATGTTTAATTTCCCCTTTTCCTTTTTTTTTTTTTTTTTGAGTTGGAGTCTTACTCCGTCGCCCAGGACGGAGTGCACCCCAGTGTCGACCTGCTGGGCTCAGGTGATCCTTCCACCTCAGCCTTCCAAGTAGCTGGAACTTCAGGCACGAGCTATCACACTAGGCTAATTTTTTGATTTATTGTAGAGATGAGGTCTCGCCAAGTTGCTCAGGCTGTGGGCTCAGGCGGTCCTCTCACCTCGGCCTCACAAAGTGAATTACAGACTTGAGTCACCGCATGTGGCCTAATTTCTCCCTTTCATCAAAATAGAAACACTTGAAATTTACTTTTTTAGTCTTGAGAATGGGTGAGGAATGACATGACAAGTTTGTAACACTAAGTCATAACCTACAATCCAGAATTCAAGCTCATTAGTTCAACAATGCTTCTCAGTGTTTGGCTCCTGTTCCTCTCTGACCTCCTAGGCATCTTTTCTCTAAACACCCTTCACTCCATATGGAACTACTGCTCGTTTCTGGGTGCACCAGACCGCTTGAGGTCTTCTTGTCATCACCCATGCCCCTTCCTCTCCCTTTAAATTCCTTTAGCAACTTCTACCTACTTGAAATTCAGTTCAAGCATCCTTTCCCCGAGAAGGTATCCAGGTCCCCGCCTAATTGAGCTGCTCTTCCTCTGGGATTCTTTGCCATTCTAGGCAACCCTCTGCCCCAGCACTTAAAACACAACAGGCAAAAGTGATTTCTACCCCATTCCCCCATTCTAGGCCCTTCAAATAGTGGACTGTGCCTGATTTGACTTCATGTTCACAGCACTTAGCGCGGGGACTGGCACTTAGTAGGCACTTAGAAGGTGTTTCAAGGTACAAAGTTGTTGGCTATTGAAGGAACGAATGTAAATCAATGAATGATGTGATCTAAAGATGTGTTGTGGGCTGGGTACGGTGGCTCATGTCTGTAATCCCAGCACTTGGGCGGTCAAGGCAGGAAAAGTACTTGAGACCAGGAGTTCAAGACCAGCCTGGCCCACATAGCAAGACTCTATCTCTTAAAAAAACATTTTTTTTTTAAATTAGCTAAGCATGGTGATGCTTGCCTGTAGTCCACCTGCTCAGGATGCTGAGGCTGGAGGATTGCCTGAGCCCAGGAGTTCGAGGTTACAGTGAGCTATGATCATACCACTGCAACTCCAGCCTGGGTGTCAGAGCAAGATCCAATCTCAAAAAAAAAAAGTGTTGCATTAAATCTCCAATAATTGATTATGCTACTTGCCAGCATTGCAATAACTGCATAGTTTCCAAATTTTTGTGTAGTAATTTTTTTTTAAGTGGAAAAGGCTGAACTTCACTTCTCTAGTAAAGAAATAAGTAATACAGGGAGTCACCTTGGATGGTTGTATTCTTTGAAGAGTCCTTTGAATTGCTCTTCTGTGTTAGGCAAAAGTAAGCCAAGACCTTCTGCCTATAGAAAAGGGCTAAATGGAGACCAATCCCCTTTGGTATTCAACACAGACAGGTAAACTGATTTACATAAGGATCCCTGGGCTTTGGGACATCTTCCCAGTGAGCCAGAATATTCCTGAACGATGCTCAGGGGCAGGGAAGGACAGCAGAATCCCCAAAATAAACCTTGAGGATAGAAAGGTACTAGAACTGTTGAATGGAACCAGGTCCCAGCTGACAGAGAAGAGCATAGAAGTCCTGAGTCAAGAGATGGCAGATGCTGGAACTGCCTCAACTCAGTGTCAGGGCACATTTGCACACTAGACAAGGGGCTATGTGTGAACCAAAGTTGCTTGTGACTGAGAGCTATAACCACTAGGAACCCAGGCCTTTTGTCTGTAGAAAGCTTCTCAATAGAGTGCTTCTGGATCATTCTCATTGTAATGACCGGGGCTAGTCTTCAAACCAGCATCAAAACAACGCAGAATAGGCAGAGCACACCCACTTATCTCCTGCTTCCCCTCCTATACCAGAGGATGTGGATTGCTTACACTATTTTCCATTGCCATTTCCCAGTGTAATGGGAACCCAAATGTAGGACTTGCTTCCCAGTTCTTCGGCAGGTAGGAGTGGCTATGTGGCCACTCTGGCTTTGGCCCAAGCATGATACACAAGCAAAGTCTTCCAGGGGACTTTTGATTAAGCGTTTGTTCTTACAAAATGGAGGTATCTAGCACCACCCCCTCCTTCCTTCTTCTTGCCTTAAATATCAACACATGCTAGACACTTGAGCTTCCAGCAGGCATCTCACAGTCAAGGGGAAAAAAGTCATTCACTGTGGATGGAGAAGCAAAGGACAGGACCCAGGACATTGATGCTATCATGGAGATACTGACTTCTTAAGTAAATAAAGTAAAATATTTCACTTGAGTAAAATAAAACTGTATGTGTATAAGCTACCGGGAGACTATCTGTTACATGCAGTTACAGCATTCTTAAGTGACACACCTGCAGTCATATCATCAGACACTAGTAACCACAGGTGAAACCAAGACCCATGCAGGAGGGAGCTGTTGGCAGGAAATTTGGTGGCTTACTCCTCAGTACCGACTGGTATTCTCAAGCATTGTACTCTGAGATTGCCAAGGGGATATTTTTTTTCAGCCAAATGACATTCTAGGTATAAGTATGCTAATTTAAAAAATTCAGTTTTGAAGAGCAAACCCCAGTCCAAAAAAAACAACTGATGACTACATTAATGATCACATTGGACAGATACTTCCACAACCTCTCCCTTTTGATGCAGTGTGAACACTAAATATGGATGAAATAGCTAACACCATAGAGTGAAAAAAACATTATAATGTTGATATGAAAAGAGAATGTAAATTCGAATTTTAAAATGTGTTTAACATAGATATCTTCTCTTGATCTCAGCTGAAAGGTCAAGAAGCATTTAACTAACAGGCATAGCTATCTTGAGCCCTAAGAATAAGAAGTGAAATATTTAGAAGGTTAATAGAAACCAAATTGTTAACAGCGATTACCACTTGACTCTGTAATTGGAGATGGAGGGAAGCAGTACTATTGTATTTTTTTATATTTCTGTCTTCTTCAGATTTTATGACAAGAATGTATTACTTTGCTAACAGGAAAAAAGTTTAATAAATTAACCAATCTTTAAGATGACATTTGTCAAATGCTTGCTGCTCATACCCCCATTTAGTCCTCAACACTGTGATGAGCAGTATTTTCATCAATGAAGAAACTAAGATGTTAGATTTTAAGTAACTTTATAATATCACACAGCTTATGACTGGAAGAGCCACGACCCAGATTCTTCAATTCAAATCCAAAGTCCATTCTCTAACCAGTGTGCTATAATTGGCTATATCTCCTAGATGTTTCTGAATATGTAGGTATTCTCAATTCTGTTTACCAAACATGAGAGTTTCTTTGAATGTCACTTTTGTTAGACTATTTTTAAGAAAACGGTCTTCTGATCACTTTTCCCCCCAGATTATTTAAGTATCTTTAGGAACGGTAATAATCCTACCTTCTTATAATGTCTAAATAGGAATTTACTTACTGTTCACATTTGTCAAGATCATCTGGGGCTGGCGTGTTCTTAGAGTCCTATCCTGATAACTTTGGGAAGTGATTTGTTTTTTTAAATCTATTCATTTATTAAAGATGTAGGGTACAAGGGGAAGTGATTTGAATGCATCAGTCACTCTCAGTACAATACACCAGACATTCTGAAGGTGTTTCAAGGTACAAAGTTCGTATCTCTAACAAGGAAATACGTTTAAATGTGAGGAAAATTAATTCTTCAAAAACAGCCTGGATTGCCTTGAGCCTGAGGGTTCGAGACCCGCCTGGGCAGCGAGACCTCATCTCTACAATCAATCAAAAAATCAGCTGGGTGTGGTAGCGCATGCCTGTAGTTCCAGCTACTCGGAAGGCTGAGGCGGAAGGATCGCCGGAGCCCTGCAGGTCGAGGCTGCGGTGGCCGGCAGCAGCCACTGCACTCCAGTCCGGGCGACTGAGTGAGACTCCAACTCAAAAAAAAAAAAAAAACAGCCTTCATAACTATATAACATCTACATGAGAAACAGAAAATCCTGACTGCGTTTAATGTCAGAGGAAATGAGTGCTTTATTTGATTAAAAGGCTGACGTGAAATTTTGCCCACTGTAAGTCAACAGGGCGGTCTGGAATATTTCACAAGACTCCAGATGCTGTCTCTGTTTTTTTTTTCATAGCTCTTGAGGCCTATGTAAGGAATTGACCCTGGGTTATCCAAACTGAATCTTGGATAGGCTTCCGTTAACATATCTTACTAAAAGGAAAAAAGCCATCTTTTAAGAGAATGTGAAATTATAGCCTTCAGCCATGAAGTGTTGTAATATTAATCAACTCTAAGTGGGAGACTTGAGTTTTCTACTTATTCAATAGTCCACAGTTAGGGAAGTAAAACTAACAGGTAATACTAATATTAATAAGTAATACTAATAGGCCATTTTATTGTTGGGAACCAGCCTTTGAGGCCCACCAGACTGACAGGGTCCTGGTAACCCTGGGTCACAGACTACTGGAAACTCATTGTCCATCTTTCCACTTCCCACTACGTTGTTTGACCTGTCACTTTTGCCCATGTGATGACTCTGAGGCATGTTTAAAGGGCTTTCTTTTGCTTGGTCGTGGGTTACAGATCTTATTTTCAGGGTTAGGATTTGTGACTAATACCTGGTTAAAAGAGGTTTCTGATTTTGTTTAGGCAAAGAATTGTTTTGAATAGTAGTTGTAGTTATGGTGTTTGAATACAAGGCATAAGATTTAAGTGTAGTGAAAGTTTATATTAAGGTATATGTAGGTGATTTATAAGTTTGTTTATAGGGGTTTGAGATACATATTAAAGTTTTAGTATATAAAAAGTTAAAGGGTTTAGATGTAGAATTTAAGTGAGTAAAACAGGTTTTATCTAACAACCAAAACTACCTTGAAGCCTGAATAACATCACTAGAAGTTTCTTCTAAGCTGTTTTTTCCTTAGAGATAGGAAAACAATAAAGGAATTCAAACAAGAAGAAACTACCAAGGGACTTGAAAGACCAGAGAGTTTTTAAGAAGAAACTCCTTGTCCATGAAAAAAGGAACATCTGTACAGGCACTTCTAGAGGATCTCCAGGTGCATATTCTTCTGCCAGATGGAAATATTCTACATATGAACTGCTCCAAAACCTTGGGCCAGAAGCTGGCCCCCAGAGACTTTATTATGGAAAAACTTGTTTTCCTAGATAGCTTGAATATGGGAAGTTAAGTTTATAAAGAGTTAGATTTGTTAGAAAGATTATAATATATATTAGTTAATTTGGGATATAAGTTTTGTTTTAAGTAGAGTTGTTTAATGAGAAGCTATAATTTTATAATTTTAAGATTTTATATTTACGGGTTGCGGGGGACTGTTTTTGACAGGGTAACATCATTGTGTTGGGATAATGTTGCTTTGGGTGGAAATAGTCTCCGCCCTTAGAGAGAACATTAGCCAAGCACAGAGAAGAATACTTAAAATTAAGCATCGTTTTAACATCACAAAAAAAATCCATGTAATTTATTGTAAGTGATTTGTTTTGTAATGATGATTTTAACTTGCTCTGTGGTGGTAACTTGCAGAGATTATTTCCCTTATAGAGAGAAATATCAGCTCGCCGCTAGCTCGCAATAAATAGCATCTGCATTCTCAGAACAGGTGTCCAATCTCTCTCTCCCTCTCTCTTTCTCTTTCTCAAAATTGCCGACGCCGTCTCCACATTTAGAAATCTCTGGACTCTGCAGGAGCAGGACTCCAGCATTTTATTATTATTTTTATGTATTACATAAGTTTAATTTTCAATAAAAAAATAAATGTTATGAACAGGAAAGGCTTTATAGCGTTATCTCACTCACTAAATGAATGTGAAGGAGATTCAGGTTAATTCCACGTTTTGCCATTAATAAGCTCTACAAGGCCCAGATTTTTATTTCCAGTTCAAGCTTGCATACAGCTCCTTAACTCTACATCTCCAGGCATCATTCTGTTCACGATTTCTAGATTAACTGCACTGTGTTCAGAGATCATGTTGTACATGATTTTAATCCTTTAACCATTGTTGAGACTTGCTTTATAGCCCAACATGGGTCCATTTTTACAAATGTTTTGTGTGTGATTGAGAAGAATGTGTATTCTGCAGTCATTGAGTGAAGTCAGGTCAAGTTTATTAATGACATCGTTTAAATCTTTGATCTTAGATTGGTGCAAAAGTAAGTGTGGTTTTTGCATTGTTGATATTTGCCATTTGATACTGGAATACATTCTTAAATAAATATGGTCATGTTATACATCATCTTAATGTGCATTTCTCACTTTATGCTTTTTGCTAATGGCTTATTACTTGCTGTTTATTTTATGTTTAGACTTTGGAAATGATGTTGGACAAAAAGCAAATTCAAGCGATTTTTGTATTTGAGTTCAAAATGAATCGTAAAGCAGTGGAGACAACTCAGAAATCAAATCTGGCTTAGGAACTGCTGTCGAACCTACAGAGAAGTGGTGATTCAAGAAGTTTTGCAAAAGAGGCAAGAGCCTTGAAGATGAGTCGCATAGTGGCCAGCCATCGGAAGTTGACAACTACTAACTGAGAGCAATCATCAAAGCTGATCCTCTTACAACTGCATGAGAAGTTGGTGAAGAACTCAATGCTGACCATTCTACAGTTGTTCAGCATTTGAAGTAAATTGGAAAGGTGAACAAGCTGGATAAGTGGGTGCCTCGTGAGTTGACTGAAAATTTTAAAAATTGTCATTTTGAAGTGTTGTCTTCTGTTATTCTATGCAACATTGAACCATTTCTCAATTAGATTGTGACACGTGACAAAAGTGGAATGTATATAACAACAGATAACCAGGACAGCCAGCTCAGTGGTTGAACTGACAAGAAAGCCCCAAAGCATTTCCCAAAGCCCAACTTGTACCAAAATAGGTCATGTCACTGCTTGGTAGTCCGCTGCTGGTCTGATCCACAACAGCTTTCTGAATCCCAGTGAAATCATAATATCTGAGAAGAATGCTCAGCACATCTATGAGATGCACCGAAAACTGCAATGCCTTATCCCTCCCTTCTTCCTCTAGCAGCATCGTGTCTGCTGATCCCACCCCTGTGCTCATGTGAAGAGTGATCCAGGCCACTTATGAGTGAGAACATGTGGTATCCAGCTCTTTGTTTCTGTGATAGTTCACTTAGTGTCATGGTTTCCAGCTGCATCCATGTTGCTGCGAAGGCCATGATTTTGTTCTTCTTTATGACTGTGTTATATTCCACCGTGTATATGTCCCCCATTTTCTTTACCCATTTCACTTTTGATGGGCATCTGGGTTTTTGCTATTGTGAACAGTGCTGCAACAAACACACATAAGCAGGTGTCTTTTTGGTAGAGTGAAATATCCCCAGCAGTGGAATTGCTGGATTGTATGGAAGCTCGATTTCTAGTTATCTGAGAAAAAACCACATTGCTTTCCATAAAAAGGTTGAACTAGCTTACATTCCAACCAACCGTGTAGACACATTTCCTTTTCTTCACACTCATGCCAACGCCTGTTTTTTGGTTTTGTTTTGTTTTTTTACTTTTTAATGATAGCCATCCTTACTGGTGTTAGGTGATATCTCATTGTGGTTTTGGTTTGCATTTCTCTGATAATTGATGAGGCTAAGCATTTCTTCATATGTTTGTTGGTTGCTTGCATGCCCTCCTTTGAGAAGTGTCCGTTTATGTTCTTTGCCCATTTTCTAATGGGATTGTTTTTCCTGTCAATTCATCTGAGTTCCTTATAGGTCTTGGATGTTAGGCCTTTGTCAGATGCATAGTTTGCAAATATTTTTTCCTATTTCATGGGTTGCCTTGAAGTGACTATCTTTAAGAATGCTTGTGACAATATCTATCATCTCTGAAATTAAGGCTATCTTTATCTCACTTAGAAATTTCATGGTTTATCTTTTTTCTACCCTTTTACTTTTAACATTCCTGTATATTTAAGTTAACATGCAATGGGGGACCCCCACAAAAGCAGAACCTATTTATTTAAAAATTGTGCATTTATTTTTGCATGTTTTAACTTGTCATCTTCAGAGTACTTTGTTTGATACAGTACACCTACTGAGTTGCTTTTTCCTCAAAACAGTTTTTGAACTCATTCATTTTGATGTCTTTTAGTGCTCCTGAGTTTTTTGTTTCACTTCTTCCACATCAGCAAAATGTTTCCCTTTGAGGACTTTTTTCATCTGGGGAATCAAAAAGAAAAGCCACTTGGGGTGTGACTGGGTGAATAGAGAGGGTGGGGCATGGGAGTCATGCGGTTTTGTTTTGTTTTTTTTTTTTGGTCAAAAATTGTTGAACACTAAGCATGGTGTGGACAGGTAGCTTGTAAATCACCCATCATGAAATGGGTAAATGCATTGAAAGAATCTCCAAAAAAAAATTCACAGAAGCTGAACACCGACTCTCACAACCACACGAGTTGGTACACTGATGCTGATGGATTCCTAGGACACTTACCCAGTGAGGGAAGCCTGTACCGCTAGGGGCCCACTCTCCCAAAGGTGACTGTTTTTTTAGGTCCCTCATATATTTTTTGTAAATTTCATATAGTTGATTTTTTTAAAATCTTGTCTGACAGTCCATTAATTGAAGCACTTGGTCCATTTGCACATATTTACTGACATTTCAGATTAAGTTGCTATCTTATTTTGTGCAGTTGTATTTAATTTATTTTCCTTTCTTGCCTTCTGTTAGTTGAATATTTTTTGCTGCTATAATTTTTTCCCTGTAGTTTGAAATTTTAGTTTAAATATTTATTGAAACCCATAACTAACCAATAACTTCAGCCTTTCCCAAGGAACTTAGAATACATTTACTCTATTGATTCCTTTACCTGCTTATATGTCATTGCATGTTCATCTCATTGTGGTTTTTAAAACTCCACAAGACATTACTGTTTTATGCACTTAATGCTCATTCAGATTTACCCATATATTTACCATATTGCTCCTCATTCCCTTTTTCTTCTTTTTCCATCTAGGATTGCCTTCCTTCCACGTGACGTATACCATATATCCTGAATCTCCTTAGTTTGATGATGGCAGCTCTCTTTTTACTATTCTGAGATGTCTTTTTTTAAAAAAAATATTTTCACTGGATATAAAATTCTAGGTTCGCAATTATTTTTTCTTTCAGCCTATTGAAGATATCATTCCACTGTCTTCTGGTTTAACTGTTTTCTAATTGCCACTACTTGGCAGGGAATCTTTCTTCTCTAGCACATTTTAAGATTTTCTCTGCCTTTGGTGTTCTGTAGTTTGACTGTGTTTAGGATGGATTTGTTTTTATTTAATCTGTTTAGGAATTTATAAGCTTCCTGAATTTGTGAATTGGTATTACTCGACATTCTGAAAAATTCTCAATTGTTTTCTGTTTGGCTTATCTGCCTCCATTCTCTTTTCTTCTCCTTCTAGAACTTCCATCGCACATGTTAATCTTTCTCACTCCACCTCCCAGGACTTTTCATCTCTTTTTTATATTTTTCATCTTTTCAATCTCTCTCTGGTATATTCTGAATAATTTTTATGAGCCAGTTTTCAGTTACCTGTTTTTACACCTGGGACTAATTTGGGTTATTTTTTTTATTTCTAGAAGTTCTATTTGATTATTTTTCAAATCAGTTCTGTTGCCTTTTACATCGCCTCTTATGAAGATTGTTTAAGTTTAATTTTTTATCGCATATAATAATATGTGTCTAATAGTTTTAATATCTGGTCATATTGATTTGTTTTTGCTAATTCTTGCTAGTTATTATTCGTAGTATGATTGGTTTTCCTTGTTTGCTTGCTGAATTTTGACTGTATGTAGATCATTGTCCTTGAAAAAGTTACCTTGGTTAATACTTTGAGGACTAATATGAAGACGGCTTTCCCAAAGAGAGTATGTGTTTGCTTCTGCCAAGTTTCTAGTTCTAGGACCTGTTCGGAACTATTTTAAACTAAATGAATCACTTGAGGGTTTTTTGGGCCACATGGGTTGTGTCAATTTGGTCCTCAAATCTCAAGGGCTGGATACAGTTTCAAGTTCTCAGAGATGGTTTCGCTTTTTGTTTTTCTTTTGCTTACTCAGTATCAAAACATCTTCCTTTATAGTAGTTGAGTATGCAGAGATGGAGAAAGTCTCTCTCTCTCTTTCAGTCTTGCCAAAGCTGAGTTTGGGGCTAGAGACATCTGTTAGGGCACGGGAAAGACCTCCGCCACACATACACATACACACACACACACACACACACACACACACATACACACACACACCACTCAGAGCAGACATGGAAGTCTCACCAAAGTCAAGTAACTTATAGGGGTAGGGTGGGGTGGGGAGATCACTCTCACTATTAGCACAAGCTGTTCAAGGGCTCCTGAGAGTACTTAGAGCTTTCCACAGACCAAAACTCCTCTTTCATCATCTCCAGTCCAAGGAGATACTTGGAGCTAGAGAAACTTGACTGCGTGTTTTAATATTTATTTTTATTTTTTATACTTTTCATTTTAACAATAAGTTTATTTAAACAATCAGACTCTTGACTCGAAGAGGAAAACTATCCAGGATTTTTTTTTAAGAGTCATGCCTATCTACTTAAAGACAGATCGCTACATACAAAGAAGTTATAAAATTTCCTTGGTTTTAAATGATAAATGAAAAACATTAAAAGTTATCCAGTCTAACAATATGCAAGGATTTTTTATGTTGTTGAGTCCTTTCACTTGTGTTTGCTTTTAGTAAAACAGTGAGAGCTACATAACTTACTGGACCATAAAGAACCAAGCTGAGTAAGTGAGCTACCATGGACAAATGTTTCTAGGACAGTGTACCCACAGTGTTCTCTTTACGTCTCTGATCTGCTTTTACTCTGATTTTGGCCTGGTCAGTTTGGGGTCTCTTATCTGCCCTCAATCCTCTTAAGAAAGATTTTTAAAACTTTATCCAGCATTTTAAATTGTTTTAAGTAATAAATAGGATTGACCACAAATAACCCTAAGGCTTGCTCTCTTCCTTACCTTATAGTTTTTACTCAAGTGTCTTATCGGTGAGGCTTTCCCTAACTGTGCTTTTAAAAAACAAAAAACTCCCATGCTACTCCCTATTCCCCTCTTAGTTTTCTTCATATCAGTTATCATCATGTGTGGTGTGTATTGTTAATTTTCTATCTCACCTGAACTAGAATGTAAGTTCCATGAAGAAAGAGGGTATATTTATTCACATTGCCAAAAACAGTTCCTGGCAGACAACGAACACTTTGTTTGAATCAAGGAAAGAAATCTCTCCACTGAGCTCCGGATTCAAGTTTTCAACTGATAATGTGAAATCTCCACTAGAAATCAAATGGGTTTTTCAATCTTTTTTCTTTTTTTTTTTTGAGTCGGAGTCTTACTCTGATGCCCAGGCTGGAGTGTAGTGGCATGATCACGGCCACCACAACCTTGGTCTGCTAGGCTTAGGTGATCCTTCTGCCTCATTCTCCCGGCTAGCTGGGATTACAGGAGCATGCCACCATGCCTGGGTAAGTTTTTGCTTTATTGTGGAGATGAAGTGTCACCACATTGCTCCAGCTGGCCTCAAACTCCGGGGCTCAGGCAATCCTCTTGTCTCAGCCTCCCAAAGTGCTTGGATTACAGGATGAGCCACCATGCCTGGCCAGGTTTTTAATCTTAATATGGACAAAATAGCCTGGGTGACAGAGTGAGACCCCAACTCAAATATATGGACAAAATAGAACTTTTTATTTTCTGTCCATACCCAATACCATCCCATCTTCTCTATTTCCTGTTTCAATCAATGGCATCACATTCTTTCAGTTATTAATATAAGAAACTTAAGAGTCATTTGAAGAATCAATCCTTCCTTTCTGTTAAAACCTAGATCCGATCCATCAGCAAAGTCTATAGGCCAAACCTTCAAAATACACCTCAAGTCTGTCCTCTTCACTTCATCTCCATCTTTACCTTATGGCAACCAAAATATTCTTTTAAAATTCTGCATCCATCCTATGGCTCCTCTGCTTCTTGGTGCGTTTAACATAACACTTAGATAGATGCCCTACCACCCATGGCTTCCAAAACAAACCCTGCATAATTCTCCCTCTTCCTGGCTCTCTAGCCTTATCTCTTTACATGAGATCCCCCATGGCCACCATACTCCAGACCTATTGGCTCTATCCCACTCTTCCAATAAACCAGCCTCTTGCCTGAGCCCTCCAGATACTATCCCCTCTATCTACAGTGTTCTTTCTTTTGACCTAGGCAGGTTGGCGATTTCATCCTTTAAGTCTTAGCTTCAATATCAGCTCATTAGGGAGGACCTATCTCACCACTCTATCTCGCTAGGTGCTCCTCAGATCATAATTATTTTCTATCACTACCCTTTACATATCCTTCCCTGTATTACTGTCATTTGTAAGGATATACTTATAAGTCTTTGGAGTTTTTGAAATGGAGAGATTTTCCTGCACTTCCCCAAGTGAGAGTGGACCTCTACTCGGGATCAGTGCAGGATCCTGGACCCAAGAGATTTTCTGCTTCTCCCAAAGCACAAAAAGATTTTTGCTCTTACATCGCCTCCAAAAGCAGTGGATCTTTGCCTGGGATTAAGGCAGGAAAGTTTGCCAACTCTCCCCCAGTGGCAAATGACTTTTGTGCCTTACAAGTGAAAGGTCTGAGGAAGTGGGCAGTGTTTCATGCCTGTCACCCAGTATGCTGCTACCAATCGCCCCCTGCATGTCTGTGCATCATGGGTTCACTTCTCATCAGTCTTCTGCCCCAATCTTTCTCATTAAAACCCCAGGGAGGTTTGTGGAAAGAAGATGCTGACTGAATGCCAACTACTGTCATGTCAGGGACTCTCACCTATTCTAAACTAAACTCCTAAAAGTTGGCTTTTAAGGAGTTCCTTAACATTTTAGCAATTTCTGTCAGAAGACAATTATCCACAGGTCTCTCCTATTTCTGCATGACTTTTGAGTAGAGGCTCTGCCTGCTTTTCTTTTGGACTACCTTTTCAAGGATATTTGTATAAAGAATATCCTGGGAAGACAGAGATAAGCTCTCTCTTTAGAGGAAAGACAGGTTTGATCACTGGCTGTTATAATAAAGACATCTCCCTCCAGAGCAAAGGGTAGGCATGCTCAATGCCCATTATAAAATATTGGGGATCAGTAAACTCAGGGTTCTTCCTGCTGTGTCACCAACTATGTGTGCAGGTGGCACCTGGCCCCCTTCTCATTGCACTATGAGGACTGGGGAATCTAGGAACCAGCACAAATGCTGAAACTCTGACTAATGCTATTATTGGTGTAGGTAATGAAGTCCTTTGCTTCTGATTCAACAGTTTGTGGCAAGTTAACTTACAAGTAGGATATACACGTGTACTCAGCCATTGTGAACTCTCCTGTCCACTCTGCACAGCAGTATCAGGACGGTGGCCTGGACTTTTCCTGATTCCCACAGGGGCAGCAAAGAATGTACATGTGTGGGGTGCTTGAGCTCCTTTCCCCTGCACTACCCCTGAAGGCTCAAAACAGATAGAAAACTTGGGAAATCCCCAGAGCCCCGCCCTCAGCACAGCCTGGCTGGGCACTTCCTTGGAACAACTCTTGCCAAGGGGAAACCCAACAGCCACCATGCTCGCAGCTTTCTCCCACAAGTACATCCTCCTGGCCGGAGATCAATAGTACAGCCAACTACATGGGATGCATTATCTCTGCTTTGGGAAAGGTCTGATCCCAATGCCAGCTAACAACACTTTCCAAGCCACTCGGGCACTCAAGACACCATGAGCCAGAGCAGGTACACAGCACAGGGCTGCCACATCTGGCAACTGAGAAACTCACTACACCAAGGCTATATATAATCAAGGGAACCCGACGTTGCCTACATCAAGACCCTGTCAACCTCAAATAAGAAACAATTATCTACCCAAAGGAGAAGGAACCAGAAAAATAGTTCTGATAATATGAAAAAAAAGAGTTCTCCAATACTTCTAAAAGACTACGTCAACTCTGGCAACAAACCCTAACCAAAATGAAATTGCTGAAATTCCAGGCATAAAGTTAAGAAGGTTGATGACAGAACTGGTCAACAAACTTCAGGAGAAAATTGAAAATCAAAGTAAAGAAATTGTAAAAACTATTCAGGACATGGATGAAAATTTTCCCAAAGAGACAGACACCTTAAAAAAAAAACAAGCTGAAATTCTGGAAATGAAAGAAGCATTTAGGGAAGTACAAAATACAATGGAAAGTTTTAACAGTAGACTAGAAGAAGCAGAATAAAGGATCTCAGAACTAGAAGACAGGCTTTTGAATTAAACCAGACAACAAGAAAGAAAAACGAAGAGAATTAAACAAAGTCTCCAAGAAATGTT